>NC_142283.1:32495687-32767981 GCF_052056855.1 Sturnus vulgaris | reverse complement strand
TCCTTCCCTTCCCTTCCTTCCTTCCCTTCCTTCCCTTCCCTTCCCAAGCCTCCCAAACCTTCCCTCCTTCCCTTCCCTTCCCTTCCCTTCCTTCCCTTCCCTTCCCTTCCCTTCCCTTCCTCCCATCCCAAAACCTCCAAACCTTCCTTCCCAAACCTTCCCTTCCCAAACCTTCCCTTCCCTTCCTTCCCTTCCCTTCCAAACCTTCCCTTCCCTTCCTTCCCTTCCTTCCCCTTCCCTTCCCTTCCCTTCCCTTCCTTCCCTTCCCTTCCCTTCCCTTCCCTTCCCTTCCCTTCCCTTCCCTTCCCTTCCCAAACCTTCCCAAACCTTCCCTTCCCTTCCCTTCCCAAACCTTCCCAAACCTTCCCAAACCTTCCCAAACCTTCCAAACCTTCCCAAACCTTCCCTTCCCTTCCCTTCCCTTCCCTTCCTTCCCTTCCTTCCCTTCCCTTCCCTCCCTTCCCTTCCCTTCCCTTCCCTTCCCTTCCCTTCCTTCCCTTCCCTTCCCTTCCCTTCCCTTCCTCCAAACCTTCCCTTCCCAAACCTTCCCTTCCCAAACCTTCCCTTCCCAAACCTTCCCTTCCCTTCCCTTCCCAAACCTTCCCTTCCCTTCCCTTCCCAAACCTTCCCTTCCCAAACCTCCCTTCCCTTCCCAAACCTTCCCTTCCCAAACCTTCCCTTCCCTTCCTTCCCTTCCTTCCCTTCCCTTCCCTTCCCAACCTCCTTCCCAAACCTTCCCATCCCAAACCTTCCCTTCCCTTCCCAAACCTTCCCTTCCCTTCCCTTCCCTTCCCTTCCTTCCCTTCCTTCCCTTCCCTTCCCTTCCCTTCCCTTCCCTTCCTTCCTTCCCTTCCCTTCCCTTCCCTTCCCTTCCTTCCCTTCCTTCCTTCCCTTCCCTTCCCTTCCCTTCCCTTCCCTTCCCTTCCTTTCCCAAACCTTCCCAAACCTTCCAAACCTTCCCAAACCTTCCCTCCCTTCCCAAACCTTCCCAAACCTTCCCTTCCCTTCCCAAACCTTCCCTTCCCTTCCCAAACCTTCCTTCCCTTCCCAAACCTTCCCTTCCCTTCCCTTCCCTTCCTTCCCTTCCCTTCCCTTCCCAAACCTTCCCAAACCTTCCCAAACCTTCCCAAACCTTCCCTTCCCTTCCCAAACCTTCCCTTCCCTTCCAAACCTTCCCTTCCCTTCCCAAACCTTCCCTTCCCTTCCCTTCCCAAACCTTCCCTTCCCAAACCTTCCCTCCCAAACCTTCCCTTCCCATACCTTCCCTTCCCTTCCCTTCCCAACCTTCCCTTCCAAACCTTCCCTTCCCTTCCCAAACCTTACCTTCCCAAACCTTCCCAAACCTTCCCTTCCCAAACCTTCCCTTCCTTCCCTTCCCTTCCCTTCCCTTCCTTCCTTCCCTTCCCTTCCCTTCCCTTCCCTTCCTTCCCTTCCCTTCCCTTCCCTTCCCTTCCCTTCCCTTCCCTTCCCTTCCCTTCCCTTCCCTTCCAAACCTTCCTTCCAAACCTTCCTCCCAAACCTTCCCTTCCCAAACCTTCCCTTCCCAAACCTTCCCAAACCTTCCCTTCCCAACCTTCCCTTCCCAAACCTTCCCTTCCCAAACCTTCCCTTCCCTTCCCTTCCCTTCCCTTCCCTTCCCTTCCCCTTCCCTTCCCTTCCCTTCCCTTCCCTTCCCTTCCCCTTCCCTTCCCTTCCCTTCCCTTCCCTTCCCTTCCCTTCCCTTCCCTTCCCTTCCCTTCCCTTCCCTTCCCTTCCCAAACCTTCCCAAACCTTCCCTTCCAAACCTTCCCAAACCTTCCCTTCCCTTCCCAAACCTTCCCTTCCCTTCCCTTCCCTTCCCTTCCCTTCCCTTCCCTTCCCAACCTTCCCTTCCCTTCCCTTCCCTTCCCTTCCCTTCCCTTCCCTTCCTTCCTTCCCTTCCCTTCCCTTCCCTTCCCTTCCCTTCCCTTCCCTTCCCTTCCCTTCCCTTCCCTTCCCTTCCTTCCCTTCCCAAACCTTCCCTTCCCAAACCTTCCCTTCCCAAACCTTCCCTTCCCAAACCTTCCCTTCCCAAACCTTCCTTCCCTTCCCTTCCCAAACCTTCCCTTCCCAAACCTTCCCTTCCCAACCTTCCCTTCCTTCCCTTCCCTTCCTTCCCTTCCCTTCCCTTCCCTTCCCTTCCCCTTCCCTTCCCTTCCCTTCCCTTCCCTTCCCTTCCCTTCCCTTCCCTTCCCTTCCCAAACCTTCCCTTCCTTCCCTTCCCTTCCCTTCCCTTCCCTTCCCTTCCCTTCCCTCTCCCTTCCCTTCCCTTCCCTTCCTTCCCTTCCCTTCCCTTCCTTCCCTTCCCTTCCCTTCCCTTCCTCCTTCCCTTCCCTTCCCTTCCCTTCCTTCCCTTCCCTTCCCTTCCCTTCCCTTCCCTTCCCTTCCCTTCCTTTCCCAAACTTTCCCAAACCTTCCCAAACCTTCCCAAACCTTCCCTTCCCAAACGTTCCTTTCCCAAAACTTCCCTTCCCTTAACTTCCCAAACCATTCCTTCCCTTCACAAACCTTCCCTTCCCAAACCTTCCCTTCCCAAACCTTCCCTTTCCAAACTTTCCCTTCCCTTCCCTTCCTTTCCCTTCCCTTCCCTTCCTTCCCTTCCCTTCCCTTCCCTTCCCTTCCCTTCCCTTCCCTTCCCTTCCCTTCCCTTCCCTTCCCTTCCCTTCCCTTCCCTTCCCTTCCCTTCCCTTCCCTTCCCTTCCCTTCCCAAACATTCCCAAACATTCCCAAACATTCCCAAACATTCCCAAACATTCCCAAACATTCCCAAACTTTCCCTTCCCAAAACTTCCCTTCCCTTAACTTCCCTTCCCAAACCTTCCCTTCCCAAACCTTCCCTTCCCAAACCTTCCCTTCCCAAACCTTCCCAAACCTTCCCTTCCCAAACCTTCCCTTCCCAAACGTTCCCTTCCAAAACCTTCCCTTCCAAACCTTCTCTTCTCAAACCTTCCCTTCCCTTCCCTTCCCTTCCCTTCCCTTCCCTTCCCTTCCCTTCCCTTCCCTTCCCTTCCCAAACATTCCCAAACATTCCCAAACCTTCCCAAACCTTCCCAAACCTTCCCAAACCTTCCCTTCCCAAACCTTCCCAAACCTTCCCTTCCCAAACCTTCCCAAACCTTCCCTTCCCTTCCCTTCCCTTCCCTTCCCTTCCCAAACTTTCCCAAAGCTTTCCAAACTTTCCCAAAGCTTTCCAAACCTTCCAAACCTTCCCAAACTTCCCTTCTCTTCCCAAACCTTCCCTTCCCTTCCCTTCCCTTCCCTTCCCTTCCTTCCCTTCCCTTCCCTTCCCTTCCCTTCCCTTCCCTTCCCAGACCTTCCCTTCCCAAACCTTCCCATCCAAACCTTCCCAAACCTTCCCAAACCTTCCCAAATCTTCCCTTCCTTTCCCTTCCCTTCCCTTCCTTTCCCTTCCTTCACAAACCTTCCCTTTCCTTCCCTTCCCTTCCCTTCCCTTCCCTTCCCTTCCCTTCCCTTCCCTTCCCTTCCTTCCCTTCCCTTCCCTTCCCTTCCCTTCCCTTCCCTTCCCTTCCCTTCCCTTCCCTTCCCTTCCCAAACCTTCCCAAACCTTCCCTTCCCTTCCCTTCCCTTCCCAAACCTTCCCAAGCCTTCCCAAACCTTCCCAAGCCTTCCCTTCCCTTCCCTTCCCTCCTTCCCTTCCCTTCCCTTCCCTTCCCTTCCCTTCCCTTCCCTTCCCTTCCCTTCCCTTCCCTTCCCTTCCCTCCCTTCCCTTCCCTTCCCTTCCTTCCCTTCCCTTCCCTTCCCCTTCCTTCCCTTCCCTTCCCTTCCCTTCCCTTCCCTTCCCTTCCCTTCCCTTCCAAACCTTCCCAAACCTTCCCAACCTTCCCAAACCTTCCCTTCCCAAACCTTCCCTTCCCAAACCTTCCCTTCCCAAACCTTCCCTTCCCTTCCCTTCCCTTCCCTTCCCTTCCCTTCCCTTCCCTTCCCTTCCCTTCCCTTCCCTTCCCTTCCTTCCCAAACCTTCCCAAACCTTCCCAAACCTTCCCAAACCTTCCCAAACCTTCCCAAACCTTCCCAAACCTTCCCAAACCTTCCCTTCCCAAACCTTCCCTTCCCTTCCCAAACCTTCCCAAACCTTCCCTTCCCTTCCTTCCCTTCCCTTCCCTTCCCTTCCCTTCCCTTCCCTTCCCTTCCCTTCCCTTCCCTTCCCTTCCCTTCCCTTCCCTTCCCTTCCCTTCCCTTCCCTTCCCTTCCCTTCCCTTCCCTTCCCTTCCCTTCCCTTCCCTTCCCAAACCTTCCCAAACCTTCCCAAACCTTCCCAAACCTTCCCAAACCTTCCCAAACCTTCCCAAACCTTCCCAAACCTTCCCAAATCTTCCCTTCCCAAACCTTCCCAAACCTTCCCAAACCTTCCCAAACCTTCCCTTCCCAAACCTTCCCTTCCCAAACCTTCCCTTCCCTTCCCTTCCCAAACCTTCCCAAACCTTCCCAAACCTTCCCAAACCTTCCCAAACCTTCCCAAATCTTCCCTTCCCAAACCTTCCAAACCTTCCCTTCCTTCCCAAACCTTCCCTTCCCTTCCCTTCCCTTCCCTTCCCTTCCCTTCCCTTCCCTTCCCTTCCCTTCCCTTCCCTTCCCTTCCCTTCCCTTCCCTTCCCTTCCCTTCCTTCCCAAACCTTCCCAAACCTTCCCAAACCTTCCCAAACCTTCCCAAACCTTCCCAAACCTTCCCTTCCCTTCCCAAACCTTCTCAAACCTTCCCTTCCCTTCCCTTCCCTTCCCTTCCCTTCCCTTCCCTTCCCTTCCCTTCCCTTCCCTTCCCTTCCTTCCCTTCCCAAAACTTCCCTTCCAAAACTTCCCTTCCCAAAACTTCCCTTCCCAAAACTTCCCTTCCCAAAACTTCCCTTCCCAAAACTTCCCTTCCCAAAACTTCCCAAACCTTCCCAAACCTTCCCAAACCTTCCCAAACCTTCCCAAACCTTCCCTTCCCAAACCTTCCCAAACCTTCCCAAACCTTCCCTTCCCAAACCTTCCCAAACCTTCCCAAACCTTCCCAAACCTTCCCAAACCTTCCCAAACCTTCCCTTCCCAAACCTTCCCTTCCCAAACCTTCCCAAACCTTCCCTTTCCAAACCTTCCGTTCCCAAACCTTCCCTTCCCAACCTTCCCTTCCCAAACCTTCCCAAACCTTCCCAAACCTTCCCAAACCTTCCCAAACCTTCCCAATCCTCCCTTTCCAAACCTTCCTTTCCCAAACTTTCCCAAACCTTCACAAACCTTCTCAAACTTTCCCATACCCTCCGACTCCTTCCCTGAACTTCCCTTCTCTGAGCTTCCCTTTTATTTTCTGTGTTAATATATTTCTCATGTTGTACAATTTTTTAATATAAATTTCCAAAAATGTTAGAATAAAGTTGTATACTTCTTTAGGGCACTGATATGTGTATCCTCCATTTTTTTCTTTTAATATATTCCACTTTCCTTCCTATTACTTCGATTATGGTTCTGTTATTTTTTTTCAATATTTTCTATCTTTTCTTAAATCTTGATATGCATATACTTGTCAATAGGTATGATTAACCTTTGACTTAGGTTTTGCCTAGACTTTGCTTAGGTACAGACATCACTGACATATTTTCCTCTCTCTTGCAAACTTTCCACCTTCCTGATATCTCCCCTTATGCTGCACGACTATTAAAAACATAATGACTGAAACCAACATTTTTATTTCTAGTTTGGCTGTTACTTTTTAAAGTGGTGGTCTTTAAAGGAACATTCTGTAAAATATGGCAAAAAGTCCAACCAAAGGATTCAGATTGTTATCGTGTATCTTTGACTGCTGGTGCCACTTTTTTTAAGTTCACTCAAGGTCACATACAACTATAACTTAAGTTCAAAGTGTTTCTCTTTATTGATTTTTCTTCCTGTCTAGCTCATACTACACAAAAGGCTTTCTTTTCTGGACTATATTTTGCTGTTTGGTGTTGTGACAAAAAAACCCACTCAAACACATCGCATCAGAGTTCCAGTACAGATGTAATGCATTCGTACTGGTGCACAAATGAAAAAGCAATCCTACATTATTCTTTATCCTGTTGAAAATTACGTGTCTCCACATGCAGCCATTAAATTCCGTGCAGTAACACAGAGGATGTGGTACACATGCGGCGTGCATTCAGATGCATTCTATAGAGCTAATTGCATCACAAATGCATTTTTACATACAGTGCACAGTCTTCTCTTGCTTAACTAGGATCATGCCCAGAACAGAAACAAACTCAAGTCAGCTTCTGTCTGGTTCTTCTGTAAGAAATTATTTTCTCATTCCCCAAGGTTGTGGTAATGATAATAAGGTCATGTGAAAATATTTTTTAAAAGATTGAAAAAATTAGCACCAAATTTTCAAACTAAACCAAAATAATACTCAGGAAGAATGTATAATTTTTCCTGTAAGGAGTGAGAAAAATATGAGAATATCTAGTCAAAAATATGTCAGTCAAATCTTAAAATGCACTGGACTCTTAGAATGGACTATATTTGTAGAATATATATCTAGGATATTCTGTATAGACTTTATATATATTCTGAATGACAATACATTATTAATTCTATAAAAATTAATAATGTACAGTATAATAAGATATGAAATTATTTGTATAACAATTTGAATTATTAATTGAATGTCCTATTGCTTAACTGATGTTTCAGTAATCAGAATGCAAAAAGACACCTTTAAAAGAACAAAGCCTCCTGGCATAACTGACCCTTCCTCGTCATATCCTTTTAGAATCATGTTGGATAATGAATGCTAGCCAGGAAAGAAAGCAAATAATTTTATCACTTTTCACTATTTGCTTTTATCAAAAAAATTAACATCAATTAAAGGAAATGTCCCATTTTAAAATTTAGAAGGAAAATACAACAACATATCCCTGAAATGGTCCCTTAAAAGGATTTATTTCAAAATGTATGGGCATTCATGTAAATAAGAATATTAATAATTACAGAGTCAAAAAAAAAGCATAGCTGAAAGAACTTTAGAAGGCAGCAATCCCACAACCTGCCCATAGTCAGAATAATTTTTGTTTGTATTATTCCTCACAGCGATCCAGAAAACTCTTAATAAATTCTGTATTCCATTCCTTTGACATGAAGGCATTGATACATTTTTCTCTAACATATCTAGACATTTTTTCCACAGTTAAATGAGTTTTGGCTTAATCTCTGTGTGTCTGTAGAACTATTTTTTCTTGTTTTGCCTCCAAAAATGCCAGAAGAGAATGGAGAAAGGCCACAAGTCAGTTCTGTGCAGAGTGAGACAGCTGTCTTCTCCTGCACAAAAAAGTTAAACACTTAGTTTTTGCCAGACGCTAGCAAGAATTCCTTCTACTTCATTACCTTTCAGAGAAGTATGAATGATTTGCTTGATTAACATTTCTGGACTTTCTAGCAATCAAGTATAAGCAGCTTGACCTATAGCTTTCTGGCTTATTTAACTTATTTCCCTTCCTCTCCCAGCATGAACATCATTAGTCCCATCTGATCAACAACTTAATTTTTTTTCAAGTACTTTCTAATTAACTTTTGCTAAATGAGTTGTTTTTTTTGTTTGTTTGTTTCGGTTTTTTGATGTTGCTTTTGGTTTCTTGTTTTTGATTTTTGGGTTTTTTTTTCATTATTGTGGCTGTATAGTTCTCTTACCCTAGCTTTTAGTGTTGCTGGGCACCAATCATTCCACAGTTGTATTCTTTTGGTGAGGGAAAGCACTAGCTTTTGCCTTAGATAGTCTGTGCATAGTCTTCTGCGCAGACCAATGGCCATGTATTCCTCCTGTGACAAGGAACATAGAGAACAAATTACTATGTACTTTGTGCACTCCATTAGGTAGCACTTAGCTTCTAAGCTCTTCAACTTTGCTTTTACAAAGACTATTGCACAAAACTTCCATGCTTTAGTGTGTAAAACGAATGCTGAGAGAAAGAGGGAGAACAGCAAGCTAATCTTATACAGGAATAGCATAGTAATTCTGTTCATGCTCACTGAGGTGTATGATATTAGTGAAAAAAAAACCGCAACATAGATGCTGGTGATTGCTGGTACCAAGGTTTCAGTGTCTGTATATTATCCCTCACTAACCATCACCCAAATACAGAAGAAAAAATACCTTATCTTGCACTTTTTAAATGGTTTAATCATGGCATTCAGTTAAGTTTTCTTTGAGAGACCTCAGATTTACTTTGACAGACTTTGAGGCAACTCAGACTTTCAGCATACTTTGACTAATCATGGCTAATTGTTTTATCTTTATGGTATGGTATCCTTATCCATCTGGAAGTACTGTTTTCTGTGTCAGGTTATGTTATATATGTATGCGGAATGTTAACCTGTTTCTTTTGCTATGTCATTTGTATGTCTGTGATTCTCTTTTAAAGCTTTGGGGGAATTCAGCTTAACTGGAATGCTTTTAGACTCAGAGTGATTTATAGTCTTCTCTGGAAGACATATAAACTACCTGACATTGTTAAAATCTGAAGAGAAACAGATAGCAATATATTTCTTGCAAGCAATTTGTTATCATAACAGTTGTCTTGAAGTACCTTTCTCAAATATGCTCTTTGTTTTAAATCTCGTGATTTTTCTAGGAAGTCAGGGAACTTTCACTGAATGCACAGATTTACCAATATTGTTTCAAAAATGTTTATCTAGATGTGTTGTTTTCCATTTGCATGCTGGGAAAACAAAACAAAATGGTTGATGGCATCAAAGAATAGGTGTTCTTAAACATGACTTGAGAAATACCCAGATTATTGATGTATAGCCAATTTGATATTGAGATGGATTTACTAATGGTGTCATAATAAACCATGGGATTGTGAAAGAGTTGAGTGCTCAGCCCTACATTTTAGGGTGTTTTTGCTTGAATGGCATCTGAAATGATGTACAGTCAGAGAAAGCATGAGAAGAGAAAAGAAATTATGCATTATGATCCCCAGTCAAGAAGTGGAGAGGAATAAGGAATAGATAAATGGCAACACTGAAATATCTGTATTGCATGAAGATGCTTAGTATCAAGTATTGCCAAAGGTAATGATGCAATTTATGATGACAAGGATAAAGAATTCAAGGGATTAAGACAATCTCTAGTGAAATATGCAGGTTATTTTGGGAAGGGTCTTGAGAATACTTTTAACCATAGCAAATACACAGTAATACCTCAAATAATAATCTTGGGGCTTCTTTTGTCTTTTATTTTAGTTATACAGAAACAGCATTTTACCATGAGAATATCAATTGCATCAATATAAGTAGAGAGGTGAGTATGACTTCTGCAACTTTTTTTACGTATAAGAACATATTATTATTAAAAACTAAAAAGCAAAAAAAAAAAAAGTTAAAAAAATCTTTCTCACTGAGCAGCTACTATATATTTTCTGTAATTGTCATCACAATTTCTAAAACATATAGATTTTACTACATTGAAAATAGTTGAGTTTTCTTGTGTGAAACCAAGAACTAAACCTTCATTAAAAAAACCCAAAACATTTTTGCCACTCTGCATATTGCTGACATATCCACAGAGCAGATGACATGCATGAAAATAAATCAGCTACATATATTCAGCTGGAAGGAATAGTTTCAAGGGGGAGGAATACTGCAGAGGTCTGAGTTGAATTCCTCATGTAAGTAATGAACGTAGATAGGTTTACAAAGGTAAGAATTAGAGTTCTTCAGAACTATTGAATTCTAATTTGTGAAATGTTGACTCCAAATCCACAGATTTATAATAAATTATGGATATAGATTTTGTTTTTCCTGAACTCTCCTAGCCTTGGGCAGATTTCCACCATGAACAAACAGTGCATACTTTTTATTGGATCTATTGAGGAAAATGTTTGCATGCATATTTACTCATCTGTGTAGCCTGGTACAACATGTGATATTTAGAGGCAATTTTATGTAATAAACACTGTAGATAAAATTCTAATTAATAATTTAATATAAGAAAGGACACCGATTAATGAGATTTTGTAGTTCTAAAGCAGTTCAAGATAAAGCTGATGTTAGAAATTGTGGGAAAACTCCAGATTTGAAACAGAAATGCAGCCCCTTAGACTGTGTATAGTTTTCTATTTTTTTACTCCTTTTTTCATACCTAACATAATTCAGATTTTTTGCAGAAGGAAGGAATCTGGGTAAGTGGTATAAGGTCTGTGGAGAGCAGCTCTTACAGAATCTAAGGATGAATGCTGTTGGAATACCCTATCATATATACATTTGCTCAACAAATATGTATCTTTTAATCTCATATTGAGAAACACAAACATAATGCAGCCTGAGAAAAGTGAAGGGGGGAAAAAACTCAACCTGAAAAGACTTTAAATTACTGGTATATTATCAGAAAAAAAATTAAAAGCAGTAACTCATTTAGGGACATTAACCCTTTTGTTGCAAATATTACTAAATTCAGGTCTGTCATCCTATACATTTTGTAACCATCAGAATGTAACCATCCAGTGCTGTTCTAGAAATAATTTTAGTGTGATAAGTAAACAGGTGTGATTTTTTTTTTTGTTACAGTTTTCATCTCATTCTCTAAACCTGGAAAGAATTGCTAATCTCATATAACAGTAAATTTGGATTTTTTTGTCATTCTCAGATATCTTGTAGTTGTGAACAGCATGACTCTTCAAACTGGCAAACTTTTTATTTGTTTTAAATTTTTTAAAATTCATCAATTTAGTCATTCAAGCCAAGGATGGAATAGGGAAAAAAATTCTAATCTTTCTAACAAAGTGTATTAGAAATTCTAGAAACTACACTGAAAGTCACCCCTGCACAGTCTAAATTAATTTTTTAGATGCTGACTTGGAATACTGCAGAATTCACTTCGTGTGCAAAAGAGCTGTTTATGAAGTAAGGTATTCCTGAAGTAGCTTAAACCCCCAAATTTTTCTTTCATGAAGAATTGTCTACTCCCTTTATGATGAAATTAATTCTAATTTTCTTTTTCTACCCAACCTTTAGTGGTGGATATCACATTTCTCAACACATGTATCTTCCTTCACAGATGACTAAAAAGTTTCTCGCCTTTCAGTTTCCTTACAGAGTTAGAGTGGCAAGTCCTAATAATATAATTAGGGAATAGAAATTCTTACCCAATTAGGGATTAAATAATTAGACAGATGACTTGGATATCATCATGGTTAAACTCTATTTCAGGCACTAATTCACTAGTCTGGCTACTAGTATACACTTAGTTGCATATCATATTCTCCTAGTGAAACTGCAATCAATTTTGCTTATTTTTAGGAGTCATGCTGAAATCAGGGAAACAATTTTTTTCTGAAGTGAAATGCTAGTTGCTGTCTGATTCTCTGATTCTTCTCTTTTTTTCTGTTTTCATTTCTTCTTCTTTCTTAGCCTAGTAAACAGAATCTTTGGTGATTGATGTCATCATAAAACCTGAAAATATCACTGAGCGTTGCTGTTATTGCTCAATACTAAAAACAAAAGAAGATACTAAATCATATACTAAAAATGGGAGGGGTCAAGATGGAACAATATTGAATACCAAGAAGCCATTTGGACTTGAGGACAATTTTTATTAGGGGAAAACAAAGCATGATACATAATCATACTAGGGAACTATTGTAAAGAACAAAAGTTCTTGCTCCATCCTTCTCAGACAGGAACATTAATCTTGATTATAAGATATTAGATGACTAAGGATACTGATCTCAAGAAGGCAGCTTATTTTCTCGTGGTAAAAGAAAGGACTTTGGAAAAACCAGTGTGATATTTCTTAAGTATATTAAATATATCTTTAATAATATCTTTTTTAAATTGATATTGACTAGTATTTTAGAGGACTTTAATTCCGTTTTGTTACACATGTTAAGGACAGAGGCCTTGCAGTCATCCATGTTTTGCTTGTAAGATTTATATGGGTAGCAACTCTATACCCACAGTTAAAAAGCTAATCTCTCTGCATGTGTTCAAGTGTCTCTGTGGTGCCTAGTGATAGTACATGAGAAAATGGTATGAAATTGTGTCAGGGAAGTTTAAGCTGGATATTAGGAAAAAATTCTTCACCCAATGGTTAGTGAGGAACCACAACAGATTCCCTAAGAATGTGGGTCACAAATTAAAGCAAGCAGAGTTCAAGAAGAATTCAGACAACATTTTCAGGCACTTGGTGTCATTCTTGAGGTGGCTCTACGCAGAGACAGGAATTGGACTTTAATGACCCTTTTAGGTACCTTCCAACTCAGGATATTCCATTAATCTATGATTCTATAATAATTTAATATCATCATGCAAAATAGAAAGATGGGAAATTACTATCTTATTCCCACTGAAACTTTTCTTAACATGTTGTCTATTATTCCCAGATCCTGAATTAATTTCTACTGAGGGTAGCCAGTGTATATTGTGCTATAGATGTTTTGGTTGTAAAATAATATTCTGGGTCACACCTACCTGTGATTAGGCACTACAAACCAGAACAGGGAGATATGTGGGAGATAATTAGGAGATAGCTGACTGCCTGTGAGGTTTGGCATAGGTACTCCTGGCTGTCCTGCTCCTCCCATGGCACCACAATGGCTGGGGGTGAGGGGCAACTGTGGGGTGAGCCAGACATGCTGCCATGGTATTTTCAAATGCACCCTGTTCAGTGAGTAAATAAATCAGTATTAATAGGAGGAAGCACACTTGAAGATGTCAGTGACCTGAGGTATTCTGCTACTGGGTGATGTGTGCTTGCAGATTCTAACACTGATATCTGTCTGGGTGCTGGGAGTGGTAAACTTTTGTATAAACATATCAGAAAGCCAGAGCCAAACTCTATTTTTTGTTGTGTTTATTAGTGTGCATTGTAGTTCAATTTGGTAGATTTGTTTTTTTTCTGAAATCTTGGAGGTTTCTTCTTAATCTTCTAGGGTAAAAAAAAAGTCCTTTGGCTCTTTTCTAGGACAGGATTTTGTTTGTTTGTTTGATTTCTCTATTTCCTTCTTACTTTGTTCCTGAGAAATAAACTTAATGGTATCTTCCTCTATACATTCATCACACACTTGTGCAATAGAGTATGAAAAAATTCTTGTAGGGAAACTATTGCAAAATGGTGGCTGCAATGTTTCTCAAACATGGAAGATGTTCTTTGCTTAACCTGTGCACAAAGAGCACTGTTTTTGTTTCAGTGGCACATCTCTGAGGTTATTGATTTGATTTTTTTTCTTGCTTCTCTTAAGCTTAAGCTAGTGCTGGTTTTGAGACAGTGCTCTCGAAATCTGAGAAGCTGTGACAGATCTGATGCATTGCTACTAGAAGCATGAAAATCCTCAAGGGTTAAAATTTCATGGTCACGGTTTTCAAAGATCTGTCTAAAAGAAACCCAGGAGTTTTCTTGTAGAGACAGGTTTTCAAGATACATTGGAGAATCAGTTGACCAGTTGGTTTTCTTGATTTGTGCCATGAAAAGTAAGTGTGTGTTAGTGCTTATCTAAGGTTTGCAAATAGAGCCAGCTCTCTTGTATATCCACATCTCATTTTTCTCTGCAAAATAAAACTTGGTTGTATTTGTGAGTTTTCTGAGCAAATTTCTTACTGGCATACTTCTCAGAAATAGTAGGTTAACTACTTTCCATTAAAAGAAAAACAATTCAGGAGATATATAAATAGTCTATAAAAATCATTGAGAGGGTTGGCATATTGAATTACTGTCTTATTTAAATACTTCTTGATGTAGACAACTATAAAAGACATGTCTCTCTCTGTAAGCACCTGTTCCTGGTGGAAACAAGTGTTATATTGATTTATTGCAATTTATTTTCTCCCTGGATTATGGTTTTGACACTGTGAGAAGATTAATTGGAATTAATGGCATTTGCACAGCTAATTAAAGTCACTCTTCTTTCAGTCAAATGAATTCCTTTTATCAGAGACATAACAAAGTCTTGCTTAGTTCCTGCAGTCTGCATGTAAATGCTCCTTGCTTGAATAAGCATCTCTGCAGCCATTAATGTTTGAATACAGACACTATTAATGATACCTGGTAATTTCTTCAGCACCTGAAAAGCAAAAATAATATATCTATTTATTCTTATAGATAGTGCAACAAAATCAGTATTTTTAAAAATTGAAGTTAATAAAAGACAGGATGCATTCTTACTCTTGAGAAGGATTCTGGAAATGATAGTAGTATCAGAGAGTGTACTGTCATTTTTTCATTGTCCTAACAGAAAAAAAATGGTACAGCTCAAGGAAATTAATTCCTCTCTATAATCCAATGATGCAGTCTCTCTGTCTAAGTATAATGCCAAATAGCTTATTAACAAATTGCTATGTAAAAAAGTATTGCATGGAAAATACAAACAGGGTAGGAATCAGAACAAAATCAACATGCTGCTAATCTGTGTGTGTCTACTGAAAATGGAGGAGGTATACCTTTTACTACAGAGCAAGGTTTTGGAGGAATATTTTTCTTAAACCAATCCGTGATGCTTGAGCTGCAGTAGACTCTGTGGGCAAACATGCAGAGTGTTACTAACTTCAGTGGCCCTCTGAATTGGTATTGAAGTCCAAACTTATTTCAATTGGTATTGAAGTATGGGCCAACTTCTTTTTTCCCATGTAACAGTGGATTTATGTTCTACTTTGATTTTTGCTTTTCAATGATGTGGACATATTGAAGATGTTGTTTGACTATGGATTTTATTACAAAAAATCCCTGTTTGCTGAAGTATTTAGTATGAATCATCTTAATATATATGGAATCTTAATTCATGTAATAAAAAGAGAATTTTTTTTGCAATTCAGAGATCACAGGATATTTGAGTTGAAAGGGATCCAACAGAACAATCAAATCCAACTCTTAAGTGAATGGCCATATAGGGGTTGAACCCACAATATTGGTGTTTTTAGCACCATACTCTAACTGACTGAACTAATCTCATTTCATAAGATAATACTTAATCATATGGCTGTGATTACAATTTCTGTTTCCTAGACACAGATCTAATTTTCAGGCTCAGAATATATTAATTATCTTTGCTTTTATACTGCATGTATGCTGAAAAAATGTGATGAATAACATAATAAAAAAATTCAAATTAATCTCTCTGGGCAAAAGGTATGACTATTATTATTCACCTACTCTCTTGTGAATGTTGAAGTAAAAGTTCTTGAACATTGACAGGAACAAAATGATATGACTACCTGCACTGATAATTGCACTATGAATTAGGATTTTGGAAGATGTTAACTCTTGGGTTTTAGGCAGTAAGACAAACTGCTATTTGTGTCTTGTATCCATTGTATGATGGATCAGCCAGCAAGTTACAATTAGAAAATGATGGACAATCAGGAGAAAGAGGGGAAGAAGACAAGCAGTTCTAAACCACATAGAAACATTTCTTAAACATAAATTAGAAGTAAAAATCTCTATTAAATTTATGGTTGCATCTCAGTTGCAAAAGCAGACTGTTAAATTAATTGAGTATATTTTTGTGCTTCAAATAAGCCTTCCATAATCACTTTAAAACATTTTTTAGGGATAAGTTGTAGTATTTGTATTTCCTGGTTGTTCAGTCAGTGAAGTAAAAAATAAAATTCTGGTCCTGAACAGACATGCAGAAGAAAGGCTGTTTTACAGTGAATTCTATTACATAGAATAGTGCATTTTGTTTGCAGAGAGGCAGGCGCAAGACCTATTCAAGAGGTATCCCAACTTTTATGGTAATAATTTCTACTTTAGAGTACACTGGTCTCTGCATTGAAGCTGTTGTGTGAATGGAGCCTTTATATCTTGTTGCAAGGACTAGCATGAATTGCTAGTCAGTTTTAGAACTGAAAGTTTAGATAATATAGTGGGTGCAAAACGTTTCTTTTTCTCACATCCCTACAAATTATGTTGATTCTTTGATGCAGCATGGGGCTGTTCAGCCTGAAGAAGAGACAGGTCTGGAGAGGCTCTATAGCAGCCTTCCAGGACCTAAAGGAGGCTTACAGGAAAGCTGTAGAGGGACTTTTTCCAAGGGTGTTCGATGACAGGACAAAGAGGAATGGCTTTTGACTGGAATAGGGCAGTTTTATATTAGATGTTATGAAGAAATTCTTTACTGTGAGAGTGGTGAACCACTGGGCCAGGTTGCCCAAGGAAGTAATGGACATCCAGTTCCTGGAAGTCTTCAAGGACAGGTTGGGTAAAGTTTTGAGCTACCTGTTCCTGTGGGAGGTGTCCCTGCCCATGGCAGGGGGTGGAGCTAGGTGATTTTTAAGGTCCCTTCCAGCCTAAACCATTCCTCTATTCTTCTACAATTCTAAGAATTTATATAGTCAAAGAAAAATTACAGGAAAGGCTGAACCCAATATCTCGATGTCTGAGAAAAGCCAGTCTTTTAACCCTCACTCAATACTAAAAAAATCAAATAAAACAGTAGGCTAAAAAAGCTGGTCCTCTGTTTCTGAACAAGGATATTCTAAGCAAGGAAGGACATTTGAATCTCTTCTTCCAGTACTCACCCACATAATGTTGGATTCAGTTCACGATCAATTAGGATTGCAATTACATTCTTCTGTCCTATTTCTTCCCAAAACTGCAACTTGGCACTTTATTTAGTCTGTTCAGAAAATTTATTAGTATATGTAGTCTGCCAGGGAATCACTGTATTCATAAAGGATAAAAAAAAAAGATACACTTCTTTTCTTGTTTAGACATTTTGATGATGAATTGTTTTCAAAGTTATAATTTAAAAGCCAAATTCTGAGCCATGTGAAATACAGACTTCCATTACAGAGATACTTTGGTAAGCTAATATGCTTTGGGATGAATGACTTATTGAAAACTTCAAACAGCAATCTGGTAGTTCAGTGCCAAGAAGGTATTTCTCATTCTTCAATTCACTGCTGAAAACCTTCTCAACTGATACATGCGAAACAGCAAATATCTCTCAGATGCCATTGTCTTAACTCAGAAAATCCCTACAGTTTTTCATACAGTCCTTTGAAAATGTCACTTTTGAGTTATCTGAATTTGTAGTGAAAAGAGAAGTTTCTCAACCACAACACTATTTCAACTGCATTTTGGCATGATTTAACCTCAGCTGACAACTAAAACTCACACAGCCACTTCCTCATTTTCCCCTTGTGGCATAGGGGAAAGAATTGGTAGGGTAAAAGTGAGATGACTAGTAGGCTAGAGATAAAAACAGTTTAATAATTGAAATAAAATAAATTTTAAATAATGTTAATATATTTTAGTGAAAAGGAAATTAACAAATAAGAACCCAGAATGATAAGTGATGCAATGGAATAATATTGCTTACCACCAATCAAAGAGATCCTCAGCCTGGACCCTCAGCTACAGTACCCCTTCAATTCTTTGTTGAGCCTCCCTCATTTCTTTTGCTGAGCGTGATGCCATAAGGTATTGGGATATAAATATTACGATAGACAGGGCAGCTGAGAGGCATTGTAAATGATGATCTGTTGCTTTATTATTTTCAGTCTCATAGAAGTGTGAGACATTGCAGGTGTAAGATCCAACACCATAACATCAAAAGCTGCTTAATTCTTAGCTACAACGACTTATGCTAGTTTTTTAGCCAATCATTGTATCCATCTCTATCTCTGAGCCTGTATGCACAAGGCCCTGAGAGCTCCCTGTGCCTGCATTTCCACAATAAGGTTAGGATGTTCCTATGGTCAGCTGAAGTCAGCTGTCCTGTTTCCTGTGTCCACTTCTTTCCTTCCCCCAGTGCCTCCCCCATACTCTTTGCTGGGGAGAAGAGAAGCAGAAAAAGCCTTTGCTGAAACCCTGGTAAACAGTAATGGAAACTTCCCTTTGGTATCATCCCTGTTCAGCACAAATCCAAAACACAGACCCATACAAATTCTATGAGGAAAATTTACTCTACCTCAGACAGAAAAGCAGGACACACTTTGATTAGCAAATTTTGCCTCTGTCTAGATTAGTCAAGTAGACTACATAGCCACTTATTCTCTTGATACCATTTCAAACTGCTTCAGATTAGTAGCAGATTCAAGTCCCCAGATAAATTGATAAGAAAATCCAGAGCTTGATCCTTCCCTGGTAGCACTTTGAGAAGTCATCTTTTTCTGCTGTTCCAAACACAAGAATTTAGAAATCTATTCCTTTGATTCAAATCAATCAAGACTCTGTAAATTCTGAAGTTTGTGGAAGATTAAGCATTTTGACTCAGATATCTGGGGCTAAATTCTCACTTTCTGTGAGTTTGCTGCACCCAATAACTATTTCAGCAGTTTATCAATAAAAATCTCTATACCCAATTTTTTTAATTTGCCATACTGTCCAAACATTATTTAATTAGAGACAAGTAAATCCCTCCCTTTTCAACATATTTTACTACTCCAATATGTTGTACAGAGCTTTTAAATGCTGATAAAAAAGACCCCAAACTTTTAAATAGATTTTTTTTCTCATCCTAACTGCATTGAAATTTTATACACAAATACATTATATTGATATAATATGATACACATAACTTATTAGGATATTATATAATACAATATAATATTATATTATTTTTACATATATTTCTATATGACAATATAGAAATATTTATGTTTATTTTTATACATTATTTTTATTTATATTTTTATTATAATATTACATTATTTTTTTAAATCATTAAAATGCAATATAATTTTGACAGATTGTGTAATGAAAATTATCCAACATTGAGAAATTAGGTTTACCATGGGTTTCAAAGTTGATGAGAGCTATTTTGTCACGTGTTTTGTTTTCATGGATGAATTCAAGTATCTTCACAGAGAATTGCATTGGAATGCATCTCTTCCCTCATGTGTTCTTTATTTTAAAGCAGTTCCTCTGCTAATTAAAGAGCTTGGCTGCAGTATATTGTGTAGAACATTTCTGTCCACATTCTCCACTGAGCCCCTGCCCCCTCAGCAGCTTGCTCTCTCTTGGTCTGAAACAGTTAACAGCCTGCATCTCCACCTAGTTGCCTGATGAAGCAGAGTGGTGGAAGAAGAAAGTTTGGCCTAACTAGCAAGATTGTTGCTATCTGAGAAGAAAATCTGGGAGAAGCTTGGCTGGAGGTCACAATCAAGGTCCACGTCTTGTACAGGTGACCCTAAAAATCAGGATACAGCTTAAACTGTGTGAGCTAAAAAGTCATGCTGTTTCAGATGTAATCTGAGCCTAGTTTTGTAGATACAGTGCTCCTGCCTAACACAAGTAGCAAAATCCAAGCCTTGCAAAAATGGGAGGTTAAATAGTAAATTAGCATAAGAAAGGAGATGCCAGGGAAAAAGAGCATCAAAATGGTGCAAACATGTGTTTGGATTGCTGTGGCATACACAGTTAATCATTACAGGAGAGCTCATTCCAGGAGTACTCTCTGAAAAATAAAATTGCTTCATTTTTCTTTGCTCAGATTCTCATGGTTTTGAGCTGCTAATTCTATCTAAAGGAGTGCCTTATTAAACAAAAATTAGAAATGTTAGTCAGTGCAAGTGACAGTGAGTCATTCAAAAGAAACAATACACTTCTTACTCTTGTTTTGGAGAAAGGAAAATATTAACCTCAACAAAACCATGGTGAAACTCAGACATGGAAGCAATCCTGAAAGAAAGAGGTTGCTGCAAACCTGAATGTTCTGGAAAATTTATATTTGTAAGCTATGTTGTTAAAGTCTGCAGTATTTCAGTAACCTTGCTTTTGTCGCATGGTTTGTTTATGAATACAGTAAAAGTCAGCCGCCTTGTCACAAAACCTGAACAGAAAGGAGCTGCTGTTGCCACTTTTTTTCACTTCCTCTATTACTAGCTGTTTGATGCAAACGTTAAAGACAGAAGTAATTGATGCTAAAATATACTGAGGCTGAGTGTGCTCCTACTCGAAGTGTGAAAGTACATTGTATCCTGTGCTTCTGCTTGTGCCTGGAGCACTTCAAATATCAGAGTAGGAGTGTGCTAGTGTGCGAGGAATTGGTAGTGCCTGGAGAGATGTCTAGAAATCACACGGTGTGGTGGTCACTGACGAATACCTACACCTTGGAAAATAAATGCTGATAATATCTCAAGAGCTTCAAGGACATTTTTTCCTTCAAATATTCTGAATTTTATATATCAAACAAAGCTTACAAATAGTGAATGAAGAGCAGGAGACATGTAATTATTTCACAACTCTTGAAACTATGAGACCTAAACTGTGAGACCTTGCATGTGCTAGTTGATGTCATCAGCAGTGAACCAGGTCACTTTCAACTCATAACAGAGCTAGAGAGCTGTCTGGAAAAGAAACTAAAAATTCATGTGCATCCCAAATAATTGTAAAAACAAGGAACTAAGTAAAATTATTCTTAAAATGAAATTTAATTTTTTTTAGGAGATAAAAAGTGCTATGGTACCCTTTGGGACATGGCCGTTCTTTCTGTGGGAAAAGATTAAATGGTGCTTAAGTTTATAGGAATGCTGCTTACTCTAAAAGTAAGCAAGAAATTTTCAGTGCATGGAGATATCATGCACAATGGAAAGTTGACTCCTTCTCTCTGTGCTATCAAAGCAAAAATGATGTTATTCAAGACAAGCAGTAAGGACCAAAAGTGCATGATTCAAAAGCATGAAATTACACGCCTGGATGGTGCAGTGCAGACTCTACAGGGTTTGTGTTGAGAAAAGGGGTTCATGTTGGTGATTATGCTTGATACAGAGGCAAATTTCATTTTAAATGGCAGAAAACTAATTCAATACACCAGCTTTGCTCAAGGTTCTGTGCATAGAGGTATCAGAGCCTTCTCCCCAGAGCTACTCACTGTGCCACTGGCATCACTTCCAGGGGTCTGCCTTCTGGAGACAGAGCTGCAGGTCTCTGGCCTAGTTATCATGGAGGCCCTTCCTCACACTGGTCTTAGTTCCTCTGAACAGTGACTCTGATGTTACAAGCATTAACTGGTCCCCTGCAGTTTGTAATCACTTGTAAACATGACAGGCTTGCACCCTGTCACCTACCCAGATCATTGATAAAAGGCTGCTGTGGGAGCTCTCTTGTTTCCAGTCAACAAGCAGTGAATTATTCATCAATCACCCCTTTTTGAGTAAACTTATCCAAACTTTTTTTTTCATTCTTCTGATGGTTCACCCATCCAGACCATAACAATCCAATACAGAAGACTACTGTGGGAGACGGTGACAAAAAGAGTGCTAGTGTCAAGGTGAAGGACATCCACATTTCTCCACTTAGCCACAGATGGACGTATGTTATCACAGAATGCAGTTGTCTGGGACGGACATGGTTCAGTCCTTACGGGCTGTTTTGTGCACCCTGAGCTGTGCTCTAATAGGACTTCTTCCATGGTTTTCCCTAGCACTAAATTGTCTGACAAGCCTGTAGTTCCTCAGACCTTGCCCTTTTGAAGGTGGGTACAATCTTTGTATTTTGGGTTCTTTCCCTGATCACCATAGCATTTCAATGATGCCAGAGAACAACCTCTCATTGACACCAGCCAGCTCCCTCAGCCTTCACCCCTGGGTGCAGCATGTTGTCTTCGACCCTGACAACACCTTGCTGTTTTCTGTGGAAGGACGAGGTGTGCAGTGATGACTCTCAGTAGGGCAGGCAGACTTAGGCATGCTGCCTCAGTGGTGCAGATATCTGCAGCTGACTCCAGAGTATCTGTCACAGCAAATTTGGATATCACTGTTCTGTGACACATGAGTGCTATGAATTCATTTTCATGGTTTCTCCTTCACTATACAAGGGGCTGCCAGCCTATGGAAGAAATCCTTTATGAGCTTATACAGTGCTGTTGTGCTTTTGGTAGGATCAAAATGCGGAACACAGTGATCTCTTTTGAAGAGCTGTGATCAAGCTTAGGAGATCAAATTATGGTGATATTTTTCACTATCTTAATGGCTTTCAGGTTCTTCTGGATTTCAAATAATTGAAAATAACATCACTTTCATTTCCAGTTTAATATTATTTGCCATCATGTTATTTGCCACTGGTGTAGAGAACTGTGTAAAACAAATAATTTGATCACATCAAATTTTTCTATTGTTTTCTGATTGGAAATAAATAATATTTACTTTCTGCTTGACTACTTTACTTTTCTTGATTACTTTGTCTTCATTTACATACATTTTTCAATCATGATTTCTTTTAATCTTTTCAGACGCATATATATCCTATTTGGTTTCTGAAAATGGTCCAGTTATTACACTAACTGAATTTATATCATGTTTGCATTTACTTATTTGGGATTTTTGTCTCACCAAAACCAGCCTAAACAAATTAGGGAATCAATGTAATTTCACAATGAATAATTCTGGCTTAATTTACTAATTAAAGCACATCTAGTGAAGAAAAGAAACTACATCATGTGACCAGTTAAATCCCTTCAGGTGTTACCATTTAATATTCTGATCAAGCAGCCCACAAATGTGTGATAGACAAAGAATTTTCTGTGTAACTATTTAATGAATAGTTTTGAATTACTGATATCTTCAGAGATAACTGCAGTATAAAAATGCAGACCAACATGACCTAGCAAATTATTCCTTACAATTTATTTCTTCACCTCTAATTAAAAACAATAAAACCTGCTTCATGAATATTTAATCTCAACAAAAGTCATACCAGTTCTATTACTATTCCTTGGAAAGGTTTATGTCAAGAAAGCATATGATCTCCTATTTCTCTCTCTTTTTTTTTTTATTTTAAATTAATGAATATTTTAGAGCAAATTAGACTATTCTTTTCCTGACAATAAATTTGGTCTATATGTTAATTTCTTTAGAAATAGTGGAACTCCAGTATTCCAGTTTTCATGCACAAAAACCATGAGTATAGGTACTTTTACTCCTTATATGGAAGGGAAGACAGAACAGATTTTCTAAAGGAAAGCTAGGAATTGATCTCAGGATGCCTGTATAAGTGTGTTTCAGATGATGGCAAATAAAAATCAGAATTTACATATCATTATGCCTGATAAATTGCTGAGATAAAAAATTGTGTATGATTGTGGGGATGACTGACATGCACTCTGCTTATGGCAGAAAAGCAAAGCTAGCTTATCGCACAATTTACCATTACATATAGGTCAATAAAATCGTACAAAATTTTCTGCTCAGACCCCTTTGTCCCAGTCCCCTTTAGTAACAGAATCTTCTGATTTTCTTCTTAGGCTAGTAATGTCCTTGTTATCTCTTTTGCCAGCAAAGTCTTTGTTGGATCTCCCTTTGTCAGAGTGGTCAACATCAGAGGGTCAGGGTGACCAGACATTGTATCTTCACTTCTGTTCTTGCCTTCAGTTTATCTCTTCCTCGGATTTCACTGTACCAGGGCCAAAAGGTCTGAAGTGCTACTCAGTTCAGCTTCTGTAGCTGTCTGAGCTCCGACATACAATCTTGGTAATTCTCCAGAAAGAGAGAATTGTAGAATTATAGCCTTATATGTGTTAGAAGTGACCTTAAAATCATCTAGTTTAATCTTGCTTGCCATGGGCAGAGACACCTTTTAGTAAACCAGGCTGTTGTAAGTCCTAGCTGACATGGCCTTGAACATTTCCGGGGTGGAGCATCCACAGCTTCTCTGGGCAGCCTATTCCAGTACTTCATCATCCTCATAGTGAAGAATTTTTTCCTAGTATCTAAAAACCTAAACCTACACTCTTTCAATTTAAAACCATTGTGTCTTGTCCTGTCACTATCTGCCCATATAAAAAGTTGCTCTCCCTCGTTTTTGCAAACCTCTGTCAGGTACTGGAAGGCCACAATGAGGTCTCCCTGGAACCTTCTCCAGGCTGAACATCACCAGCTCTCTCAGCCTGTTTTCACAAAAGAAATGCTCCAGCCCTCGGAGTTCTTTGTGGCGCCCTCTGGACCATCTATAACAGGTTCAAATCTTTCTTGTGTTGGAGATAACACAAGAAAAGATAAACACCTTTATGTCGGGCTTTTGCTGCTTTTGACACATTTATAGTATTTTGCAGCATTTCCTGTATTTCTGACTTCACATAATTTGGTCTTTTCCTTGAAACCTAATATTTCTACACTTTTTCCTGCTACAGAACTTAAAAAAAGATTGAAACATTACCATCCAGACTGTTGTTTGTACATGAACCTACTGTAAATTGTAGCAAGGGCCAATTTAGCATAATAACTTGGCAGACTAAGTGATATTCACTTGATTTTGACTATGCTTTTCATCAATGAAAAAGGATGCTTATAAAGAAGATCAGACAAAAAGTTCGTAAAGTTTAGAAAGTATAAATTGGAAGGTAATCCTCTGTACACAGAAAGCCTCATTTGTTTTTCTTCCATTATGAGATGGACCAAAGTAAAAGGACTTCAAGCTCATTGCATGACACATTTGCTACATGCCTAACTGCTCTGTACACCAGACAGTACCAAAACAGAAAGTTCTTTAATGTTGTGATGCTGAACAAATTCCATTGATATTTACATTCAAATTTATTTGAAATTATTGTATCAAGAGGATGACCAGTGGGACTTTTAACAGTCACCAGAATTAATACAAAAGATATTGTGCATTTTCTAGATGATGAAAGGATTGATATCAGCCCTGTGGAAATAGACTTGGGCATACTGGTGGGTAAAAAATTACATGTGGTTTGACCATAAACACAACCCCGAAAACCAAATGTGTCCTGGGCTGCATCCAAAGCAGCGTGGGCAGCAGGGGAGGGAGGGGATTCTGCCCCTTTGCTCTGCTCTGGTGAGACCCCAGCTGGAACCCTGCATCCAGCTCTGGGGTCCCAGCACAGGAAGGACGTGGGCCTGTTGGAGAGAGTCCATAGGAAGGTCCTGAAAATGGTCAGAGAGCTGTAGGACGTCTCTTAAGAAGAAAGTCTGAGAGAACGGTGGTTGTTCCCTATTGGAGAAGACTCTAGGGTGACATTATTGCAGCCTTTCAATATATAATATGTGTATTTGGCTTATAAGAAAGACAAACTTTTTCCTAAGACTTGCATTGACTGCACAAAGAGCAACGGTTTTAAACAGAAAGAATATATCTTTGATAGGGCATAAGGAAGAAGTCTTTATGATGAGGGGGTGAGATACAGGAAGAATTACCCCAGAGAAGTGTATGCTCCCCACATGGAAGTGTTCAAGGTCATGTGGGATGTGGCTTTGAGCAACCAGATATAGTTAAAAAGATACCACATGATCTTCCAACCAAGTCATTGTATGATTTGCTACTTCTGATTCTCTTGCTGAAGTAACCTCTCAGTGCCCATTTAATTTTATACTTAATTTTATACTTATTGTGTTTTAGCTACATTCTTCTATTTGGTTCATATCATGAGCATCTGAATTATACACAAGACCTTACAATATTTGGTGGTTTTTTTGTTTCTATTTCTTCATGTGTTTTGTCATTTTTGTTTCACTGCTATCAAGCATTCATGCCTACTACAAACATAAAAAGAAATTTTTCATGAATACCTGGAAGATGCATTCAAATAATAAGACTGTTTTATATTCTCTATATGGGCCAAACATAGACTTTCCAAAATAATTTTGGGAGGATCCAAACCTCAATTATTTTCAGTCTTCTGAGCTTCATCTATAACCTAACAAAAGAGATACATATAGGTACTGAAGAAAAAAACATTGTGTGTAGTTTTTCAGTACTGAATGAATGCTATCCATGCATAAACCAGCATATTTTCTAGCATGGCTTGTGATAAGTGAGAACTACTCAGCTTCAGCCCCTATGCTAGTACTAATTTAATCACAATGTCCAAATGCTGAGATAATTTGTGAATATATTTAAGATTCAAGTTCAGTATATCTCAGTTTTTCTCTTTTTTTTGGTACTTCCGTCACTGATGCTGATTAATGCATTTAAGCTAGAGATCTCTTACAGTTCCTAAAAAATTTAGGTTCCCAGAGTTACCATGTTTTGGAGAACTTTTTTATTATTGTGAAAGTCCCTTTTTTACCTTCAGAAAACTTAATCTGTTTCTTCGCATAGCTTTAGGTGCATTTTTGAATACAGATAAGATGTTCTAAAATACTGAAGAAAACATTAAGATTTTGGAATGATTCCCTGTGCTTTCCCTGTAAAATTCCCAAATTGTAATTTAAAGAGTTTGTTAGAGCTTTTGTCCAAGTCTGAAGAATTTTTCCATGCCATGTTCAGAATCTGAGCCTCCATGGTGAGATAACAAAGGGTGAAATGTTGGAGAAGGTGAAGAAAAGCTAAAACTTAATGATGGGGCATCAGGGAAGCTCTGATCTCTGGTTCTGATGGGATGGTAAAAAGCGTTAAGAAAGAACAGTGAAAAAAAGGATGCAGCAGACTCATAAGGGAAGGCTCTGTACAGAGTAAATATGCTTTGAAGTGTCCTAAATGCAGTATGCTGTCCCAGAAGTGTTTTCTTAGAGGCCATTTATGAAAAAAAATCTCTTGCTTTCTGCACAAGAGATGTTCAATGGCACTGAAAATGTTCAGACAATTAAGAACTCACCAGGAAGGCTGGTGTTTTTCCTAATATTCCTTGTAATATCGCATATTATTGACTTTTGTTCACATTCAGAAGTGAAGATCTCATTTGCAGCCAAAGAAGAGTAAATGACATCCTAATAAGACTCTCCTTTTTACACAATGGGCTAGCCTCTTCTCTCAGTTTGATGTAAATCTGAAGTAGTTTCATCAAATTAATGTGTTGAGGTTTTTTTCTATAGTTGCAAAAACTAATTAATATAACCCTGTCAGGGAAAAATCCAGAGGACACTTCTACAAATATTCATGTTGTTGCTCTGCCAACAACGTATCATGTTTTTCAAGAAAACTGATTCTGATATCTCCTCTGACAATAAAGGAAGAAAATTTATCCCTATCTTCCAATTGTCAGTATTTTCTAGTTGTAAGTACAATGATCTTTCAATAAATGTTTCCTAGTTTGAAATAAATAAGCAAAAAAAATCCATAAATAAATAAGTTTACTACAACTGAAAGTGTATTCTTCCACCTTCGAACCCCACCTATACATGCCCTTCTCTTTTTCTTTCCAGAATCCTGCATGATTATGGTCCCTTGTTGCCACAGAGGTCTTTTTGACAGCAGTATCCACAGATCTATGAGGCTTGATGAAGCCTGCATGTTTTCAGATCAAATGGTTGGACTGAAGCTGTAATTTTATATTGACTTACTCCCAAAGCGGTTTTCAAAATAGTTCATCTTCAGTCTGGTTCGGAATAACCCTTTAGCACTGGGGAAAAGACTGATTCTTGTTCTGAATTCTGCAGACTTGATCAGACAAATGGCAGAATGGCATTCCACCAGTAAAGGGCAAATTCTTACAGTTCCTGGCTGTTTTGTTTCTCTGTAAGTTTGGAACTGCTTTTCTGTAAGTTTGCTGGCCTTAGATTGATGAGTCTTTCAGATGCCTGATAAAGTGCTTGCCAAAGCTGACAATCAGAACTTCTTTGGAGAAACGTTGCTTTCTTTGAACATACTTGATAAAACTGCTTAGTGCTCTTCAGACAGATAGTGGCTCAGTGCAAAGAAAAAACAGGCAAATATGAAAGCCAAAATAATGGTCATATATGAAATTCCAAGACTATATTTCTTGACTATGTGAAAAAAAGATTACCAGTCAATTTTCATATTGACTGAAATGTTTAAAGGTTAGATCTTGCCTTCATTTGTTCCATTTTTGATTTAATATTGAGAGCGTATTTTCATATTCTGGTATTTAAAAAGGTCTCTTGGTGCAAAATTGAGCCTGGTTTTACTCATTATCTATTTCCAATTTTCACATTAATACAGATTTTAATTTTGAATATGTAGAGAAATAATTTGTATTTTATTATCAAAGGCCAGAAGGTGACATCTCAGTATTATTCTACCAAATAAAACCCACATGCAACCCAATCAGGGCAGGAAGGAAAAAGGTAGAGAGGGAGATCTGGATATATTGAAAGAAAATGAGGTTTTATACTAATTTTTTAGTTTTGTTTTATTTAAATTAGCAAATGCTCTGAGATAGCCCAGCTCAGCTAAACCGTGGTCCTTGAACACCTAATGATTCTTATGGCACTTGACAAAACTGATTCATATAAGACAAATTAAGTATCATCATCATTGTCGTCATTGTCATTGTCATCATCTCTATATGCTAGTGTTTGTAGTCATCAAATAATTTTCTATTACAAGGTAAGATGGAGTATTAAAGCAAAAGCTTACATAATATTATATAAGACATATAATGACTACATTAAAGTGAAAATGTGCAACTCTTCAGGCCCCTTTTGTGTAGTGACATCAAACCCATTTATCATCATCTTGCAAAATCTGAAGTGCTTCATACATGGAAAAAACTACATGCTACTGTCCAGGTTTTGTTTGTTTGACCGTTAGTTTTCTGTCTCAGAAAGTAATCTGATTTTAACTGGAGTAAATAATTGTATTGATTGCAATAGTGAGGATTGTATTTAATACTTGCATGATAGCCTCAATGTAGGAGACACTTGGCATTATTATTTACAACACTAAATGGCCACATTTAATTTTACTGTATTAAACACTAACACAAGGAGCATAGCAAAATAAAAGCTATTGTGGTAAAGAATGAGCAAATGAATCATCTCCTTCCCAAGCATATTTGAATCAAACATTTGATATAGATATTACTTATAACATGCATAATGATAGTAATTAATGTTGTAATTGATTTAAGTTCTCTGCTATGTGCTTCATGATATTATTATAGCAGATAATGTGGTTTAAGTGGTGTGTTCTGAACAAAAATGTTTTCTTTATCTTCTTTTCCTATAATGTTATTATATAATGCTACTTGCCTCATTCTTCAGAAGATTAGAAAATGAACTGAAATTTTATTCTGCGGTCTGTACTTTTTTTGGCTAAACTCTTTCCTCACTTCCTACCAGTGGGATTGGAGGAAGAATCAGAACTATAAAAGTGCAAAAAACTCTAGAGTTGAGATAAAGACAGTTTAATAGAGAAAAGCTACCTGTGCATGCAAAACAAAATGAGAAAATCAGTCACTACTTCCCTTTGGTAAGAAGTTGTTATGTTCCTAGTCCCCATCTTGCTCTCCATCCACTTGAAGAGGGAAGAAGGGTTAGCATTGAGGACTGCAGCAAAAGAAGTTCTTGAGCACCTCAGTCTACTCTTCATTTGTTTTTACCAGCATTGTCTGTCAGGGGACACACCTTCTTTGACTTCCTTTTTTTGGCTGACATACCTTCCGGTTACTCTTTGTGTCCCTTGCCAGATTCAGTTCCAGCTTTGCCTTGGCCTTCCTCACTCCACCTCACCCCTACTCAACCCAACTTTTTCTCTATGCTCTTCCCAGGTTGTGTGTCCTTGTTTCCACTGCTTCTGCATTTTATTTCTTTCCTTTCAGTTTGACCAGCAGTTCCCTGCTCAGCTATGACAGTCTCCTGCCTTCCTTGTCTGATTTCTTGCTCCTGGGGATTGCAAGCTTTTGCTCTCTTGTGGAGAGCTCTGCTCCTCTCCCCTGTCCCTGAGAACACTTTCAGGGGATCATATGGACTGTCTGATTGAAGAGCTGGAAGTCTGCTTTCTTAGATGTCAGGGGCCTATCTTTACCTCTTTCCTGACCCATATCCCTTTGGACTGTGACCTCTTCCAATGCATGGTCACTGCCTCCCAAGCTGCTCCCATCTTGACATCCTCAATTAGCTCACACTGGTGACCAGTATTGAATATTGAGCCTCTGGTAAGGCTCTGTATTACTTGGGTCAGGAAGTTTTCCTCCATGCATTCCAGGAGTCTCCAGGCAGCTCACCACTCTACTTCCTTAGAAGACATGAAGGTGGTTGAAGTACTTCAGAAGGACAGGAGCTTGCAAATGCAATTCCTCCTGTAGCTGAATCAAGAAGGTTCTGTCAAAAGGCTCCATTTGATCAGGAGGCAGGCAGTAGATACTGACCACAAGGTTCATTTTGGTGCCGTGGTCTCTGATTTTTATGAGATGCTATGAGAAAATGCACTTATCCATGTGAAAATGTACAGTTCTAATCCTTTTTTCCATAGTTTTCTCAGTGATTGGCGGGTGCAGATAAGAGGAGTTTTAAAGGTGTAGATAGGAGTATTTTAAAGGAGTTGGGGAAATGCTGCTGTTCTAGCAAAAAAAAAAAAAAAAAATCAGTAATTCCTATCATTTGCTTGTGAGTGACTTGGAACTATAAAAGCAGGACAAGAGGGAATGTTAGGGAGATCTGTGAGGATTCTTTTTTTGCTTCTGTAATGAAAGATGCTTTTTATATTGCAGCTAAGAGTATCTTCTCCAGCAAAGGTTTTTGTAAAGAATCTAAATTAATTATTATGAATTTGTTATGTATTGGAGAATATATAGAAAATATGTTAGATCTTCTTTTGATCTTCTGTAATTTCACAACCTTCTTTTCCCTTTTGTGATAAAGTCATTTAAGTGATTCAGTCTAGTAACTAGAGGCATGAAAGTGTCCTATGAAAGTGTTCTGTCCCCCTCCTCACTTCCACAAATTTAGCCATTGAAAAATACTGAAGTAAGTAAGTGCATTTTTAATTCTTTTTAATGCATTAATGCATTTTAATTCTTAAAATACAATTCTGATACCAATTCTTTATTTTCCCTAAACAAAATTTCTAATCTTTTCAATTTTCTTTACGAGTCTTTTCAGAAGAGGCTCCATTATGGTGTTTGGGCATTTTAACAAACATTTCATGGTGAAAATCTCAATCTTAACAAATGGGAACTTGTTGCACAGAAAGATGAAAAAGTTTGCACAGGATCATCTCACAGACTACTAATAGGTATGGTCAAGACTTATCGAGTCCAAAACCAGTAACACACGAGTAACTTAGCTTTCTAAAACACAAGCTGATGTTTTAGAAAATTCTTGGAATTAGAAAGCATCACAGAATAACATTACAGTACAAGAGACACAGGAAAATCAAATCTATTGACTGCACTGTCTTAGAGACGTTAGTGCAGCACACACATTTTAGAGAAAGAGTCTAAGTGAATGTCATTGCATAAATAGTAAGTTGAAACATAAGAATTTTTGATGTGTTTCATTCCCTTAATATTCCTTGAATATTTAATTCCCTTACATTTCCTTTTATTTCAGCTAATTAAAATTACCTACTAAAAATGAGTGTGTCGAGAAGTAGGTTTTCCTGATGCCTTGTCTATATATTTTAGTTAGAATAAGGAAAACAGAAAAAAAAGAAGCATGCTGAAGTTTTTTTGAGGTGGTGGTTTGTAATAAGTCAAATGCATTACTTTTTTCATCTTCTAACAGCTACAGCCATTTGTATTTATATAAACAGCAGAAGCCTCCATCTTGAGAGGCACTAAGACGTGATGTAAAAATGTCAAGCTAGGCAGTTTATTCTGACTTTCTAATCTGATAGTTTCTGCCTGTTCAACTGGCATATGTGCAATATATTTGCTAATTTTTAATATCTATTTCTTTATTTATTTTCAAATTACTAAATTTTTTACTGCCTTCTTCAAAAAATACCCATATAGAAAGGGATGAACTTCCTTGTTTTCTTATGAATTAAAAGTGGCTATGATCTGTTCAAGGCATCACTTTTGCTTATGTCCACATGGATCATGGTACAACTAGTTGAGATGCCAGTGGCATCAAAAGCAGCACTATGAAATTAACACTTGGGCAGCCACCTTGTGCTGAGCCCCCCATAGCTGCAATTGGACTTTGATCTAGAAATGCAAAAGATGGGCCATTCCCTTGGTGTAACTTGGACTATCAACCAATCCAATTGCAATCTTAACCTAGGAGCCTTTGAGTGTTGCAAGCATTTAAATTAAATTGTATTGTCAACTCTTTTTGATAACAGTAGATCTTGAATAATAAAAAAGAAAAGCTATAAAATTTTAGCCCATCCATTTTATGATTTTGACATAATATCTTCTTAGGACTCTATAAAAGCTCTGAAATAATAAATGAAGCAAAAACAATCTAAAGGAATTATACATGCCTGTTAGATACACAGTTAAAAATTATCAGATTTACAGCTATAATAGAATATTTTCTTTCAGCCCAGAAGCCTATGGACAGCACATCAAGCAGACCTCTATAATAAAAATGAATGTGTGCTTTTAAAGAATATTCATGAATTGGTATGTGGTGAAAGAAGAATTCTGGTTTTCGTTGTGCCTCTAATTTTACTCAAGATTTTTTTGAGATTCAGCTCACCATTTTGTCTATGTGTCACAAGCTTTATTGATAGCCCTCACTAGTCAGCCTCCAAATACAAGTATTGCGCATGCTAAATTCTAAGAGAAGTGTGTTTTGTGAAGACTTATTTTGCATGTTTTCATTTTTCTTCTCTTTTAATAATTTGATAGAATCATAGGTATGTTTTATTGTAAAGCCTGAACCTAGCTCTAAAATTTCTGCATCATCTTGACAGAGAAAGTGTTTTAAGTGTCTTAATGGATCATCATTACTTGCTTCTTCTTTCTTAAAAATATCTGGTCTCACCTACAGTGAAAAGGGTATTGATTCTGGGAATTGTGACATTTTCTCTCTCCATCCTTTTCTTTGAAATCTGTGAACATATGAACACCTTTTGTGTTTACCTTCCAAGAATACGTGCCAACGTGATGGCTGCCTTGTGCTTTAATGTATCAACCTTCTTTTTACTGACCTAACCTTCTGTTAAATTTTCATGGTCCCCCCTATGTTAATCTTTTCCTTAATTCTAATTATCTTTACCAACAGGGATGTTTGAGGTTATGTTCTATCCTATACTTTTATGTGTTTCAATTTTAAGCCTTAACCACATCTCAAAGCTCTCCAGTTATGCCAGCAACATAGGTCATGTGTCCAAGAGGATTGAAAATCTATCTGGCCAGGAAGATATATTTACTGGATCTACAACAATATGTGTAAACAGTGTTAACTCTGGTGTCTAGGCTGAGAATTAAAGGAAACACCAGAATAAAGGAACAGAAATAAATTTAAGTATGAAGCTCTAAAGATGTATCTGTATATGGCTTCAGTAAGACTGTAGAATATCTATATATAAGTGTTGGGGGTTGAATGCTTCGCTTTTCTTTCTGTGGAATTTCTCCCATTGTTATGCTAAGTAATTGTGGCTACACCTTAAAACGACAGATAATGTTCTCTCGTAGGGGGGTGGCTGGAGGGGGAGGGGGGGGGGAACCGGAAAAGGAAAGGTGGGATAGGGGGGTCTGGAGCTGGGCACTCGCTCGCTTGGCTCCTGGAGTGGGAAGACAACCTGGGCTCTGCTCTGGCATCTTCCCCTGCCATCCCAGCACTGAGATCCACGCTCCCTGCCTTTGGACATCGCTCTGCTGCTCTCCTAGCTCACCCTACTACCTCCGGACACTCTGCTGAGCACCACGACCGACACCGTGAGGGGGGAGTAACTTTCCCCATCCCCGCTCACCCCTGGGCCGCGGCCGCCATCACCCAGCCCTCTTCAACTGTGCGGGACCTGCCCTGCCCCCACAGCACCGGTAACAGCACAGGGAGACGGCCTGCGGCCAGAAGGGACTGGAGCGGAGCTAGGCTGTTTCTGTTGCCAATTTTTATAGCTGTTGTTGTTTTTCTGCTTTGTTAGATACCAGTAAAGAACTGTTATTCTTATCCCCATATCTCCTGCCTGAAGGTGTCTGAATTGGACCTAAAATAATTAAAAGGGAGGGGGGTTGCACTCTGCATCACAGAAAAGGGGCTCCTGCCTTTCCTTAGACCATACCTGTCTTTCAAACCAAGACAATAAGTGTAAGGCAGTTTGAGCAGATTGTAAAGACAAAGAATTTGCACAGTTCTTCACAGAAGAATTTTTGGATGCTAATTTATAATTCAGTGACTGTATGGGTAAATGCCACGGGTTCACAAATTTTATTGTGCTGATTTCTTCTCTTTCTCATGTACCAGGTAGAGACATAAGTTCTGATTCTTTGATTTCTTCCCATGAAAGTAGCAGAGTTTTGACACACCTGAATAGCTCTGGCTCCAATTTACAGAAGATGGAGTTTGCAACTAGCTCTGCAAGTTCAACTTAGATTTTGTACATTATTTCAGGCCAGGTTTTACAAGGGAAGTTTTGTTTACATTGTTTTGTATTTGAATTACACTTGTAAATTTTATTTTTTAGGAAGGGAGAAAAGTGTATTTTCCTCAAAAATACTGAATTTTGATATATCTTATATAACTTTTCTTATCCAAAGTGCATGTGGAAGGATGAGAAAATATAATCTAAAAGTAAAAGCCAAGTAGGTATTAAAAAAAAAAGAGTGGAAATTCTTTGTTTGGAATGAAATTAAGCTGTATTTGCTACTGATTTTCTGATTGAATATCTCTGCTTCTTCTTTTGTGTTTTTACCTAATGATAAAAGATCTGCTTTCATGTAGGAGTAGCTAGTCTAACATAAAATTGTCACAAGTTATAGGACTTCTTTTGTCAAATCCAGGAGTTAAGAGAGAAAAGAAAACAATCATGCCAATGTGTATGTTATTTTTCTTTCCCCGTATAGTGTCTGTTTGTTTGTTTGTGTATGCTTTTTATATGTTGGTACCTTTAACAAAAATGGCCACGTTGTGGGTAATATAACTTCAAACACATCAAAACAGACTTACATTCAGATAGTTGTACTCTCTCTTCTTCTACTACGAGTATCAGTTTTCATTTATCTGATGTTAGACACTAATTAGTTTCCTAATCCCTTCTCATCCTTCTGAGGTGGGATTTTTAATGTGTTCTTTATGGAATATTGAAGCATTGCTAGCTTGATCTGGTGAGGCTATTATGGTGTACATTGCATGCCTTAAAGTTCAAATAACTTGCTTTATATTCACCTGAAAAGATGATTTTTTAAATCATGGACAACTGAGAATAACCACATTTGAATTTTTTATGTTTTACAATCCATTGATATTTAAAAGGAGTCTGAAGGGAAGGACCCCCAAAAGTAATGTAACTACTTTCCTAAGTACTACTTAAAATGTAGTGCAACACATTTTAAAATAGTTGTGAACAACAAAACTAAAAAGACATTTTCTTTTACAAATATTTCATTAATTGTGGCTTTTGGCCTAAATTTTAAGACAGCAGATATTTTGAATATTCTAAAAATTACCAGCAGTGTGTTTCTTCCTTCAAATAGTACATTTTCAGTTTATCCCTTGTAAAGTGAACATTTCAGTCCTTTGTAAAGAAACACTATGTTCAAAATTACTTTAGAAAGTATTTCTGTTTTTTATTGAAAAAATATTTTGACCAATTAATCCTGACAAATTTCAATAGAAAGACTAATTTATACAGACTGATAAAACTTTTGTTAAATAGTTTTGCATGCTGAGCTTCTTCCTAACATTTCTGTACTCAAGCGAAAGAGCCAATTCATCTCTTTTATAATGTGCAGAGTTCATGATCCAGTATTATGGCTGAATTTGGTGAATGAAGTGTGCGTTTGCTATCAATCTAGATATAACATTTACACTAGCTATGTAGATTTACTGTAGATCCACTATTTAAAGTAAAATCAGAATTTATGATCTGTTCCATATAAATTCACATATTTTTATGTTGCACCTATTCCCTGTTCTTCATCATCTTTATCTCATTCTGGTTTACATTTCCTGGAGCATGGCAAATGATTGATGTAAGAGAGAAATTGCTGGAAAATGAGGTATTTCTGCACAATATATGTGAATGTATGAGATATATTTATTGATTGACTATGTAAAACATGAAAAAACTCATGATGAAGGGATGGCCTGAATATGTATTTAAATATATTAATGACTTTCGTTGTACAGTTTTATATAGAAGGTCATACAATGGCGTTATGTAATTCTCCCTCCCATTGCCTCCTACCCTACTTCCTTCTTGGTTCTTTTGGTCTTATTTCTTCCTTCTCCTTTTAGCATGGGAGAGAAGAAAAGTTGATTGTGTTTGTAGATCAAGTTGCATTGCTTGTATGTTTGAATTACATACACTTTAGTAGAATACTGACTGAATCAATGTCTCTGGTAGCAGGAATACATTTTAAAGGTACGCTATTGCCTAATTCTGGAATAGTAAGCTACTCTGCATCTTACAATGGGTTTAAACATTTATAACTTTCTAAAGTTACTTTTTTTCATTTATCATACTGCAGGAATAAAACATTATTTAGGCTGTTCACTTCACCAGGATTTTGACATTAGTCTTCAGCAAGTGAAGACAAGTCTTCAGCTATGTAATTCAGGAATAAACCGAACAGGTAGAGAATTTAGATGAAGTTACTATTCAAGAAAATATGAGACTGAAGTAATGTATGTGGAATTATAGATAGCTTCAAATATAGAATAGAACAGGACTTTGGCCACATTGGTTTGAACAATTTGGGAAATAGGCTTAACTATATGGAATAGATTGGATGCACTTAAATGTTGGCAGGATGTGATGTTTCAACTGGCACAGAATGTACTACAAGTTTTTGTAAAATATACATTCATGTCAATTCCAATTTACAGTTCTAGTTAGAATCCAAAATGAGTATGAGAAACAGGAGAGAAAAAATGGCCCCTGAAGATATCCCAGGCTCTATGCCCAGATTCTTGATACAAGTCTTTACACGTCAGAAAGATACTTTAAGGATATTTCAGAAAGTGAAAGAAGATCTGCCAAAACAGAATGAGGCAGAAATCTTAAATACATTCTAAAACTATAACCATATCCAAACATTGAAATATACAGTGTCTGAATAAATTTAGAATAGCAAAGAATGACAACATTCTTTGTTTTCTCTGTCCTATTCAAGAAAGTGAAGTAAATTAATTTCACTGTTCTTAGATCTAAATAAATATTTCACTGAGCAGAAGACATTGGACTAATGAGTGCAGCACCAGAGTCTTTGGAGGTCCTCTTGTCTAAAATCCCTATCTACAGCAGGAAAACCTAGAGCTGGTTGTGTAGAGCTGCATCCAGATAGTTTTTAAACATCTCCAAGGATGTAGACCCTATTGCCTCCTCAGGCAACATACTCCATTGTCCAGATATGCACTACATTTTTTTGGTTTTTTAACTGGCGAAATAAGTTAGTTTAAACTAATGAGCCTTATAACATTTTCAAATGAATATTGTTGCCTCTCTTCCATTTGAAGTTTGATGGTGTATCACCCACAAGAAGATTTCTTTATCTCTTCACTGGTCTGAAATACACATGTGAATGGGGGGATCTTAACTTGTCTTCAAGATGAGACTGATATTTAATTTTCAGTATGTTCCATGAAGGGTTTTTGAAAATATTCCCTTTCGACTGTCAAAACTTTTATCAAAACCTTCTTTCATATCTCTATAATAGGAAATTCCTCACTATTTCAAGTCAGCAATTTTTCAGTCTCTCCTAAGTTGAGTTTCATTCTGAAACACAGGAATTCAATCCTTTTATGATCAGGTAGCCTTGTCAGTGGATAAGGGAGGGACTTTGGATGCCACGTACATGGAATTTACCACATCATTTGACATGATCTTCCACAGAATTTTCCTGGAAAAGTTGGACAGGTATAGTCTTTGCTGGGTGTCCTGGTTTAGGGAAATTTTGGGGGAAAACCTCCGGAAGGAGCCCCCAGAAAGCAAACCCCCACGACTCCTCCCCCCACCACCGGGTTCGGGTAGAATTTCCTCAGAGAGGAGTGGAAAAAAAACCCTGTTTATTTAACAAGCGAAACCACTCCCCAGCACAAAAAACAACACCAGCTGACAAAAAAACTCTCTCACCATTCTGAAGAGATGATAAACTCAGAAAGTCTCTCCTGAGAGTGGTCGCCCAGTTATCCGTCTCCGGCACTGGGGAATGACTGCTGCAGGTCACAGAATGCAGACTCCCGGTGTTTCTTGGTGTTTCCCAGGTCCCCGTCTGGAACAGGTTCAGACGGTATCCAGGAAAGGGAGAGGGGGAAAAAAACAACAGTCCAGGGAAAAAATTAGACTGCCTAGCTGAACTAATTAATAAGCAAAAGCAAGGGCAAAGCAAAGAAAAGAGAGGCAGAAGCGAGCAAGCAAGTGAACAAGCAAGCAAGCAAGCAAAACCAGCCAGCCTCTCCTAAACACAGACTATGGGGGAGGTGAGCCGGCTGATAACAAGACAAAACAAACCTTCACTTTCAGAGTCAGTCCTGAAAGCACAGGACATAATACCAAGCATAAACAGAACACACGATTGGAGATACAAACACCATAACATCACCCTAGGACACTGGGGAAAAAAAAAATTGGATGGCAAGGCCCAGAGACTGGAGGTTAATAGTGACAGATCCACTTGGTGGCTAGTTGCTAGTTGTGGTCCCCAGTGATCAGTGCTATTTAATATCTTTATTTATTATCTGAAAGATGGGACTGATGTACCAACCCTCAGTAAGTTCATGGATAACACCATGTTGAGTGGAAGTGTTGTTCTGCTGGAGGGCAGGAAGGCTCTGCAGAGGGATCTGGACAGGCTGGATCCATGGACCAAGGCCAGTTGTATAGGGTTCAACAATGCCAAGTCTCAGGTCCTGCCCTTGGGTCACAACAACCCCGTGCAGAGCTACAGGCTGGGGCAGAATGGCTGCAAAGCTGCCCAGTGGAAAAACATTTGAGGGTTCTGGTCAACAGCAACTGAAAGTGAGCCAGGAGTGTGCCGAGGTGGCCAAAAAACCCAGTGGCATCCTGGCCTGTATCAGCAATAGTGTGGCCAGCTGGACTAGGGCAGTAAGTGTCCCTGGTGAGGTCACTCCTCGAGTTCTGTGACTAGTTCTGGGCACCTTACCTTAAAAAAGGACATTGGGGTTCTGGACTATGTTCAAAGAAGAGCAACAAATCTGGTGAAGAGGGTAAGTCACATGAGGGAGATGGGGTTGTTTAGCCTGGAGAAATGAAGGGACAACCTTCTCATTCTCTACAACTACCTCAGAGGAGATTGTAGCCAGGTGAGGGTCAGCCACTTCTCCCAGGCAACCACTAACAAGACAACAGGAGATTACCTCAAGCTGTACCAGGGAAGTTCAGGTTGAACATTAGGAATTATTTTTGTGGAATGGGCTGGTAAGCATTGAAGTGGACTGACCACAGAAGTGGTGGAGTCACTAGCCATGGAGGTGTTCAAGAAAAGACTGCGGCACTTAGTGTCATGGTCTGGTTTACAGGGTGGTGGTGACTGGTCAAAATTTGACTTAATGATCCCAGAGACCTTCTTCAGCCTGAATGATTCTGTGATTCTGTAAGAGGTTGAGTATAAAACACTGAACTGTGAGTAGCATTCAGGAGGAATTATGGTTTTTTTGTATTGTGCCTTCTTTCTTTTCATTTGTGTGGAGAAAATGAGAATATTTGTAAGCCTGTATATACAGATGACTTCTCAAAACATTTTTCTGAATAGTATGTAATGGTATTTGCAATTAGGCTCTAGCATTGGCTTCAATGGAGGCAGAGTTGAACTAATGCAGCATACTTCACAAGCCTCAGCAACTCAGCAATTCACCTGCTTCCTTGTTGAATGATTTTGACACTGATCTATAATGTATGCTGTTATACCGTATCATACAAATCAAAATTTAAGAACTTCACAAACTTTGTTCCAGAAACATTTCCCTTTATAAATTCTTTTTATTTCAAGTAACTTCTTTTCTATCTGCTTTTCTTCACTTCCTAGATGGACAACTTTTTCAGGTAAGTTGAAAGTAACTATAACTGGAGACTTACAAAACATGCGTCCTACTGATTCAGCACAAAGGAAGTCTCAGAAGGTACACTCCAAAAAAAGTGAGTCCAGTAACAGCTGACCTGTGTTTCTAGGAACAGGTATCTAGCATACCACACACGTATTTCCATATTTTATTCATTGGATAAAGGATATAATTACTTTTTTTTCTTTTCCTTGTTTTATGAAAAATACCAATTTTCTAACAGAAAAGAGTACCCAGCCCCTACATCTTCCCTCTTAAACAGCAAATGTGAACATAATGAAATTACAATGTTACTTCATTTGCCACAGTGTGAGGCACTGACCACTCAGAATTCTTGTGGTATCCTAATGGTGCTGTAAATATTGGGTGGGGGAGCCAAGTCAGCTCCTTCTCATTTGTAATAAAATATGTTTCAATGAGAGATGAAAAAAAATGTGCAGGAAGTAGACAGTTTTGGAAAAAAATCCTATTCAAAAAGTGCTTAATGATTCATAACTTGCCTTTCATGCAAATAAGCAAGAGATGGCAGAGAAAACATTCCTTGATGTACTGGTTTGAGCTGTATGCAGTTAATATTTTTTCTCTAATAGCTAGTACAGGGCTGTGTTTCTGATCTGTGCTGGAAACAGGGCTGATAACACAAGGGTGTTTTAGTTAGGGTTTACACAGAGCCGAGGCCTTTGCTGCTCCTCACCCACCCCACCAGCGAGGAGGCTGGGGGTGTTCAGGGAGCTGGCAGGGGACACAGCTGGGACAGTGACCCCACACCACATGGTGTCACGCTCATGTTATAAAGGAAGAAGGAAGGAGGGGACATTTGTAGTTATGGAGTTGGTCTGCTTGAGTTACCATGAGGTGTGATGGGGCCCTGCTGTCCTGGAGATGGCTGAACACCTGCCTGCCCTTGGAAACTGGTGAATTAATTTATTGTTTTGCTTTGGTTGCATGTGAGACTTCTGCTTTTCCCTATGAAACTGTCTTTCTCTCACCTGAAGAATTTTCTAGCTTTTTCCCTTTCAATTGTCTCCCTTATCTTATCAGGGTAGAGGCTATGGGATGCTTAGCTGCTTGGTGACCAGCAACTTAATTGTTAAACCACAACACTTACTTGCCTATTAACAGAATTCACTGTATTCACTGCAAGTGGTCTTAGTATATATCTTAAAACAGGTGTTCACTTAGAAATGCTTTTCTGTATTATGCAATTACTTTACTCATTTTCCTATTACAAAATAATCTCCAACTTGTGATAGCACTGAATTGTCAGACTACTACTTTGACAACCAACACACTCTGAAGCAATATTGAAAGGACCATAGATTTTGCACTTATCTATCTGCTCCTTTCCCCTTTCTTATTTTCTTTAGTGCTTCTTTCAGCTTGTATTAAGGACCTATTATTTAGATACTTTCATAACGTATGTTTTGTTCTATTCCTGGCGATAGTGTTTCATTTCCCCATATATTTTCTGGTTTTAATCTCTGTGTATACAGTTTGACCTGTGAAAGGTTTACAGTGGTGACTACAGGAGGAAGCTAACCTTAGCTGGAATATCTAGATTTTATTCTGCTGTAAATATCTATGAAACATAACTAAACATTACTTTTTGCAGTTGATGTCACTTTTACAAATTTCAGAAGACAGAATTAATGTCTTGAATCATATTACCAAGCTTTCCTTGCATATTTCCTTCTGTATACAACTCGTTTAAATGAGCAAGTAAACAGGTTATGTACACTGGTGGTCATATGTGTATCTCCCACTCTGGACAGTTCAAGGTGGCCTCATGACATAATGCATGTGGTCTCCAAGTTGCAGAATATAGAGAAGGAATCTGTAAAGGTTTTGCAGCTTAAGTAATGAAGGATTTGGTTCTTATGTAGGTGATACTGCACAATGGTCAGCGAAATAGGTTAGGAAATTAAAAGAAATTCAGCTAAAATATGGCAGCTTTTGAATGAAATGTTGATAACATCACACATGCTTTTAAAATGAACTAAAAACCACCGCTATAAATATTTCAAAAGTTTTAATTAATTGTGCTTATGCCCCACAGAATTATAAGCTTCATTTTCTGAAGAAAAATGATTGTTGCACTCCTGCTCTCCTTTTAGTGAATGGCTGTTGTTTTATAATCCTACTTTATTGTTTTCACTCAGGACCTTTGGGAAAGCTTGAGTGATGAAGCAGGTCTTCCAAAATAATCTAAAGATTGCAAGGTGATGACTTTTCTTAGATCTAATTCTGGAAGATATTTCAGAGTCTTGGACCTATGCTAAGCTGTTAAGTGTAGTGTACTTGTTGATCACAGCAGTAACAGCCACAGACAAAAGCCTTCAATCTGTGCCAAAGCAGTGCACTGAAACAACTGAGACCTTCAGCCTGTGAGAAACAAAGAAATGATAAGAACAGAAAATGTCACCACCCTTGGATCCAGTGACAGATTTTATTATTACAGTTTCCAAGTCCACTGGTTGAAGTGATGGTCACAATCTTGGTCTGTAAGGAGTTGAGGAAGCCCACAAAACACAGAGTTCAAGGGTTGATATACGTTCAGGTTTATGCGGGATGTGAGAATGCCCAAGTTCTGCCCTGTAAAATGGTGGGAGTTTTACACCATCTGATGGCACACTGTGGATAATGCCTAGTCCCCTGGTGGAAGGTCCCAGAAATGAGTCTGGGGGCACTTTGGGGGTCTTTGGTGGTCTATGACACCTTCAAAAAAGAAGACAGTTGCCTCTCATATCAGTGCAGTTGAGCCAATTATGCCTCACCAGAAAAGACGGACACCCTCAGGCCTACATGTGAATGTCCCAGTACCTCCCCAGGGAGTTTTACACCAGAGCCAGTTGTGTAAGGGACGACAATGGTGTGATAAAAAGCACTTCTGTACCCCAGTGTGGTCTGCTTCTTATTTGCTGTCTCCCTTACCTAAACCCATCTTGTGTCCTCCAGTGGTGGGTGTTCAATTTCTCTTTCTGATGCTAATCAGAGGTTTCACCACCACACAAAAAACTGTCCTCCTTCCCTTCTTTTGGGGGCAGGGAGTGCAAACTTGGCCTCAGCAAAGCACCCACTGCTTTTACACATCAGCAATTGTTTGAGTCATTAACCATTACTGTTTTAGTTTCTCACAATCTATAGTGCTAATTAAGTTCAGACCTGCTTCTCTCATTTACACTTTGCAGTTTTTCATGTTGTGAAACTTCAGATCCTGGTTCTAGATCAGTTTTGACCCATAGGCTTCTACTGGCTTTCATAAGTCATTCACCTTACAGAAAAATACACTCATATGCTTCTCTTCCTCCAAGGACCTGTTGGCAGTTACATTTTAATTCATATAAGTTATTAAGGTCTTTAAACAGCAGAGTGTAAACCACTAATTTTCTCTTATACTTTTGCAGTATAGCAAAATTCAAATGGCATTGAAAGTCTTTTGAAATTTCTCCAAAGAAGGAGCTTTACAAGAGCTTTACAAGAACTAACATTATTAGTTACCTAAGAATTGGTTTATGTATTGCTTATTTGTAAGGGATAAACCCCTTTCTCTTGTGTGAGACTTTCCATAGATAACAAGGGCTTCTCCTGGTAGAAATTGAGTCATATGGATGCCCACACAATTACGCATGTAAGCTATCTTCTTTCTGCTACGTGGATTCTAATTTCTGGTTGTTCCGATAATTATCTATTTCACAGGGAACATATGAAACACAGTAAAATCCTTTTTTTATTTTTGGTAATAAAAACAAGTCCATACAAAGATATTTTATTCTGAAGAAGAAGTACCATAGTTGAAAGTAGAACAGGAAATGTCCAAAATATATGTAAATCAAAAGTACTAACTGGATCATAGCAGCGCCTTAAGCAGTCTTTGTAGAGCAGGAATCCTGAATCAACTGCTCCATTAGAATCAAAACAACCTGGCAGTATGAAAAATCTGGGTCTGGACAAGGACAGATAGTGAATGCAAAGATATTATCTTGAGTCCTACGATGAACAAATTGTTTTTCATTTGTTTTCTTGTTTGCTTGGAGTTTCTTTTATTATGTTTTGTTTTTATGTTTTACTATTTAGTCAGTTGGTTCAAACCATCAAATTGTTTCTCTTTCTAATGGGAAATCTTTATCTTAATTTACCCTGTGAGGCCTGTCTTGCACCACAATAAGGTACTATCATCTGACTGCCCCCTCTAAGTGGTGGGGAAGAGCAGGCTGAGGAGACATGTTGCCAATGTATATAAATACCTGAAGAGATAAAACGAGAGGACAGTCAGGCTTCTTCCAGCAGTGTGCAGCAGCAGAAGAAGAGGCAATGGGAACAGACTGAAACACAGGAGGTTTCCTTTGGACACCAGGAAACCTTTTGAACTTTGAAGGTTCAAAGTGGAACACTGGCACAGGTTACTCAGAGAGGTAGTGGACTCTCCATCTTTTGAGATAGTCAAAAGTTGTCTCGGCAGTTTATTTGTGTGCTTGGATGGGAGGATTGTTCAGTGATGTTTTCAACCTCAAGTATTCCATGAACCTCTGTAATGGAAAGAGAATCAACCCTGAGGTTACTGGGGACTGAAGAGAGTATCCTACAAGCCAGAGTATCATACCAGAAAGAAAGCGCAGATAATTTTTTCTTTTTCTTTTTTTTTTACCCTTTCCTTCTGTTTGGGCATCTTTTGCCAGTCTGTACAGAGCTCACAAAAGGAATAGTTCAGTGTATTTTCATTGCAGAGCTCTGGTCTTTTTGGATTTGGTAATCCCCCCAATAGTAGAAATGCTTATGTGTATATATCAACTTTATGATTTGCATGGCCCAGCTTATGTTTAGAAAATGGGACAACTGGGGTGAAAAAGAGGACAGTCATTAAATGACCTCTTTGTGTTTTTCTGTTCCCTATTTACTGTAAGCTAAGAATGGCAAATCTTTCCTTTATTAACTAGTGAGAATGATTAGGTAGTTCATATGCATTTGTGATTTCTACAGCTTATCTCATTTATTAATGTCAAGAAATGAAAAATAGTTTGCCAGTAATATTTCTGGAGCTCTGAAAGCCGCCAATCTTGCCAGCATTTCAGAAATACTTTCAGAAGTTGATATTTTTTTTTCTTTCTTATACTGAAAAGATGCTGCAGTGAATGTAAAGGTAATGATAAATATAAGAAGCCTGGATACAATTAAAAATTTCTATCAGTCTAACTGTTTGAGAAATCCCAACTGGATTGGTTGGCTTTATTTTTATTTCCAGTGTCTAAGTATTCTTTTCCAAGTCAAATAATTCATTGACTGATTTCTTTAAAATTGGACAGAGATAAGCACATCACAAAGATAAGAAAGTTTTTTTGCGAGACTAGGAAACAAAACTGTGGGGAGTGAACTAAGACAGTTCAACAGTAGGAAAATCAGTACTGTGACTTCACACTTTAAAAACAGGAAAAATACCTAGACATAGCTAACACTTCAGTCAGAATCAGCAACGGAATAAGAGACATAAGCCTATAGATGAAATGTTTATGTATATTTTTGTCCCCACAGAATTATTTGTGAAGTACAAGAGTAAGTCAAAATCCATCATTTTTGCCCATTGAAAAAAAAACAACAAAATAAAATAAAACAAAACAAAAAAACAAACCAAAACCAAACAAAAATGAAACAAAAAAACCTAATCTGCCTCACACTTCTCCTCCTGCAAATAAAGGCCAAAGCAAAGAAACCCCTCCCCCCAAAAAAAACCCCAAAGCAGAAAAATAAACCTACCAACAATCTGACTCTTTTACTTTGTGAGATTTTAAATACTTTTTGTGTTTTGAAGAGAAATTTGGATTTTGGCAGTCAGAGCAAGTTCACAGAAATTACTGCAAAACATTTACTGAAGGAATGTATGAAACAGCAGGATGAGAGTGAGCAGCAACTGACGTGTGAGATCAGAAGGTTGGAGAAAGAGGGGCTGATGGGGCAGGGGACTTGTAACAGGGATCTAGGCAGGAAACCTCCTGCTTATAACTGAAGGAACAAGAGAGAGAAGGCTGAAGGAAATCTGGATCAAACAGAACTTGAATACGGGTGAAGCAGCTGTGAAGCTGAACCACTGTTTCTTTTTATTCTGACTTTTCAGATATTTGATTTGTTTCCTTTCCTAAAATTTTAAAAGTTAGGGTTGGGGTTCCAGAAGGCAAGGACTAATGGAGAACTAATTGAATGTATGTATACAAATTGCTATGATTCGTCCTATATGCAGAAATAGTAGACTCATAAACCATGATTTTAACTGACACCTGGCTGCCAGAATAGAGTAAAATAGGTATTGTCACACGGTGCTCTTTCAGGCACAAAAAGTGTTCAGGGATACTCTAATACACTATATTTTTGTGTACTGAATTAAAAGATATTTTTATTCTCTTTCCTTATCTTTATAAAAAACCAATAATATTAAAAACAATTTTTTAATTTGAAATAATTCAAAGGCCTTAAAAATCTTCTTTTGAATAAAATGGTGCCAAACTGAATGTGTATGCACCAAAGTTAAACATTTTGTGTGCCCGAATCAGAAGGTATGAGCGTGGACTGCAGATGATGCAATGTCATTTGATTCAAGCTAAATTTTTGCATTAAGTTTTGAAGTTTTGGAGTGAATTCCGTGCAGTACATATGGATTGCCATGATCTCACTTTAAGAGTTGGAGATAAGCTTATTTTAACATTGTGTCACTGGTGGAACATCACTCAGTAACACAGTTATCCACTCAGCCCACACAGCACTGGCAGTACAGTTTCCTCTGAACTCCTGAAGCACCAAGTCGAGTGAATGCTTCAACACAAAAGGCCTGAGTGCAAGTCAACCATGACATCAGTTTGTTGGGGTTTTTCAGCCCTTAAGTCAGTTTTTTGTATACACACCGTAGAAACAGTACAACAGGAATTCAGGCTATGATATTTTTGCTCCTTGTCAATCCTAGCGAACTGCAGCAGATTGTTGGCTTTTGTAGTAACTTTAAATTTCTGTGTTATTGTGGAAAAATGATGTTGGTAAAATCATGAGGTTTTCTTTTTAAATTTTATTACTACTTTGTCAATTCTGTTCTGCTATTTTTTATGCTATATCCCTCAGGCAATAAATACTAATGCTGTTTTAAACTGTGATAAGAAAATCAATCCATGAGTTATTTTTTTAATCTGTTGTTGCACAGTACCTATTCAAGAAGTTAAAACTTGTCCCAGGACTTTACTTTGTGGTGTGATAAACTACAATGATTGATGATGAACTAGATCATCCAAGGAAAAGCTTTGCAAGTGCTGTTATTTGCATGTGTCTGAAAATATCTGGTATACCATTTGAACAAAGGCATATTACATTACAGACATCATGAAAGATTTAATTACAAACTTCGCTTATATATAAAACCAAATCATGTCACTAATTGTTTACTTTTTTTTTTTTCTGAAGAATTTGCTAATATTTTTCCTGAAGCAAGTTTGATGAGGCTTTGGTCAACCTGACCAAAGAGAGGTGTCTCTGCTCATGGCAGGGGAGTTTCAACAAGATGACCATTAAAGTCCCTACAAAATAGAACCAAACCCAACCAAACCCAACCAAAACATTCTATGATGCTGCAACTCTCTATTTCTGTGCTAGTTAATATTATTTAAAATTAATTCAACAAGTTTTGAAAATGCAGTGAGGTGAATTCTGACCCTTGAAAATTTACTAATGTAAGTTCTGCTCATAGTGCTAATGATCATATCATGCTAGCCTCTGGTGTCATGACTGGCAGGTAATCCTTTTCACCTCTGAGCCTTTCCTCCTTCCTAAAATGAGGAACTTTGCTTGCCACTATGATAAAACGTTTGTGTGAATGCTATTTTTGTCAGACAGTATGATTTTGAGATGACTTGGGGAATCTGCCTAGATTTGGTAAGAAGATTTACCCTTTACCTCACCCTACCCTTTCTCAAGAGGCAGAAAATGCAATAGCAAATATCTTTCTACTAAAAGAAGAATTTTGCATAAATTTCTTTTGACATTTTTCTGTCCAGATTCTTAAACTCCATAGTTTTATAGAGGCAGAATGATCCTTGAGAAGAAAGTAAAGTCTATAATAATCTTATAACCCAGTAAATATTTAGCAGTGAGAATATTTTATTTTGACATTTACGTGCAGCATTGTAACAAAGAGAAAATAGTAGGTAAGTGCTCATTCCCATTTATGGGGATCATGTCCCCTTATGGAAATATTGCTATTACCAGATGAGGAATTTATCTGTACTTTAAGAGTTACACGTGTCTTTTGTCTTCCTGTGGAAGTGTACTTCAGAATCTGGAATATAACAGAAAATTGAATTTCTTCACAATGGTAGCAAGATAAAAACTTTCATGTCTTTTCTGTGTAAGAATTTATGTCCTTTCCCTAGGTACTGCAGTGCTGATGGCTTAGAACTGATCTTGGTGCTGTGACTCCATATTAATCAACCCTGTGATTCCTGTCTAGTTTAATCAAGTACTTCATGTACAGTTCTTTGAGCTCTACTACCTTTCCACATCTTGAATCAATCAAATACTGACTGGCTCTTATGTTAAGCAAATTAAATTCCAGATTCACACTGTCTTTGCTAGATTATTCTGCCATGGAAAAAATTTTATCATTTATAGAACCTGATTGAAAACACATAGTTTTGTAGCCCTAATAGCTAAAACTTATACAGTGCATAAGCTAATTTCCAGGTAGTGTTTCATATATTCAGCACTTCCTTATATAAAAATACATAGAAATTTTTCAACAATTTACTTTTTTCCTATTATTGAAAAGTGTGTTTTAAAATACGTCCTGTACATTTTAGTCACTGTTAAATGGAAGGTGATATGGACAAGTGAGGATTTTAGTCTTTAATTTTTTCACTTAATTTCACTGTAACTATTCTTCCTTCCTTTTGCCTACTCTGTAGGCAAAAATATGAATAGTCCGGAGAAATAAATTATGGGAAGTAGTATAATATGAATTTATTCAGGCTGCTATCTAATATACAACATGAAATTCTTTTAAATATGTGTTCACTGTATCTAGAAATCAAACTGTAATTGTTTAAATGCAGATTTTTTTTTAACACTAATGCAACTGGTAGAGTAGCTAGAATAAACTCCTTGAGACAGTCCTTGAAAAAAATATAACCTTAAAATTTAACCTTTTGGTAGCTTGGAAATATTTTTCTGAGACAAAAACCTGAAAATACAAACTCAGTTTACTTTTTTATTTTTGTCCATGAAAATGTTTTAGACTGGAGAGGAGAAGCTAAAAAAGAAATATAGAAGATAAATGGAAGCTGTTTATTTTGTGATTGTAAATGGGTCTGAAAAACCATAGCAAAGCAGTAATGGGTAAAACATGCACATACGGTATAACTCTTTACTCCAGGTAAGTTTCACAGAGGATTAATAGAAAGTTTTTTTTAAATAGTTTTTAACTCATCCGGAGTTGTTCAGTTCTATCAAAGTTGTTCTGTTCCCATATTCCAAGGATCTCCTGTACAAGCAATTCTTCAAGGTGGCTTTGGGCTCAAAATAATGTCTTGAGCCTTCATGAAGTCAAAGGAATTACTATATATGTACAGACATTATCAGCTTGTTAGTTTAATTTAAATGTATTATTTATGTAGCATGAGTTTAATTAAGTCACTGGCTTTCAGCCAATGAATGTTTAAAATGTTTGCTCACTCCCAAACGACCTATGAATTGTCTAAGAATTTAATATTTCAGAGACACAAGAAGATAAACAAACTTTTTTTATTTTTCTGTTCCAAGTCAGCAGTCCTTCACATCTGTCTAAAATTATTTAATCAGTACCTAAATTTTTTTTTAGTTTCTTAATTTTATTTTTATTTTTATTTTTATTTTTTTTCAGATGTTACAGGTCAATAAGAGTGGGTACTTAAAAATATCCATTGGAAAATCTACTCTGATTTAATAGGTGGGCCTTGTTCTGTTCCATCTCCATCCCTTACTTTTACTAAGGGCATTTTTAAAATCACTCTCCTCATCATTATTCATGTGAAAACTTTTCTACTGCTTTCCTCAGAGTCTGGTAGTGATTTTTGGTATAAGGCTGTTAGCAAAGGAGTTTGAAGGAGAGTTTTGCTACTTGAAACAGACTGGGAACCAATATCTAGTTCTGGGGGGCATATGAGTATTGCTTTTGGAATGGTCCTCCATGTTGGTTTTATCAGCTTACATTAAACCACCTCTGAGTAAGTTTAGTACAATAATGGCTACCAAAATAAGTTGTACACTTTTTTTCCCCTTTCTTTTCATTCTGCAAGATGGTGTGAAGAAGAGGCAATGGAATTCTTTTCTCTCTCCAAAGACGTTCAACACACTTACAACATGGCCTTGAAATTTTTGCAACTTTGTTGGGCATAAAACATATATCTGGGTGGTTCATCATAATAGGAATGTTTCCAGACACGATGTTTCAAGTACAGAACCTCTGCCATGAGAGCTTACCTTAAATTCCTCTGTTTCTTCCCATAATAGGGCTTCATTGCAATTCTCTTCCAAGTACTGCACAGGAATAGCTTTACTGATTTTGGAAAAGTTTTTGAAGTGCTTGAAGACAGGAACCTGATTATGCTTCTGCATTCTAGAAATCCAAAGAGCTGCATATAAAACTGTAAGTACCAAATTTAATACAAATTAATTTGTGATATATTTGCTGGGAATGAAAATCAAATAACAGCTTTCTTTTTTATATATCATTCTGATGACTCACACTCCGTCTATTTTAGTGTCCATCTTACCCATTTCTCTATGGGCTGTCTAGTGGTTCTCTCTGAAAGGCTCTGGTGTTCCTGCCAATGTGGTAGGAAGGATGGGCCTAGCAGGGTAGAATGCTGGACCATCTTTATGTAAAGATAATGACATCAGTGAAATTCTTTAGATTTCTTTAGCATTGTAGACTACATTTCATTTTATCTGAAGTTCTTCCTTGAATATCTTCATCAGCTGTATTCTGTGTGACATTTCACAAAGTGCCTTGTCTCCTTCAGATACAGCACACTGAAACATATAGAAGAGAGATAGAAAATGGCTAGATTTAAATGCTCAGCTAAGTGTTTGCCTAATATTTGCTACTGCAAAAGAGGGCTGAAATAGTGCCTAAAATTGTATAAATTTGCTCTGGTTCAAATTTCAGTATGAATAGTAAATAGGCATATATGACTCATCAGTAGTGACTGCAGTGTGGACTACGACAAATAAGAAACAAATAATTTTGATATTGAAAAAAAGAATAGGTAATAAATAAATCAGAATGGGTTTATTACCTGTTCTTTCAGCTTTATTTAATGGAACTTAAATAATTTTCTTTTTTCAACTTGCATTCTAAAAGATATAGATTGATCACAATTCAGCTCTAAAATTCGAAGGAAGTTATCACATCTTAATAAATGAAAGTACATAGTGTTTCTGTTCTCAGTTGAGTTAATTTTTTATTTACTTATTGTCCTGGCAAATTTGGGAGTGGAGAAAAACTGTTTATTTAACAAGCAAAGTATTCACAAGCATCAAAAATGAATAATATTAAACCATAAAACCTTTCACTGTTCTGAAGAGATGGCAAATTCAGAAAGTTGTGGAGTGTCGCTCAGTTTATTCAGTCTCTTATCAGTCCCTCTGCTGCTGGAAAATGCCACATCCTGGGCCCTGGTGGGCCACAGGTGTGAGCTCCTGGTGGTTTTGTGTTTTCAGTCCAGAGCAGGAGTGATCAGTTCCAAGAAAAAGAAAATCCAGAGTCTGGGGAACTTCTCTGCCTCAGCTAGCTAAAAAAAAACTAACTAAAAAGTAAAGGAGAGCTCTCTCCTGGTGTCCAGTGTCCATGCTGCAGACAACACAGTCCGTGAGAAGGAATGCGGGGCAGTGAGTGCAGTTTCTGCAAACAAACCACACGCTTCTTTTCTCCCCCTTCATTCTCAGAACCAGTCTTAGAGGTGCAGAACTTAATATCCAGCAAAAACAGAACACATGATTGGGGATACAAGCATCATAGTCACCCTAGGAAATTCATTTTCAGCAGTCCTATTAAACTTTTCTGTTTCCTTGACAGATGAATAATGACAGACCAACGAGATGAAAACTAGAAGTTCAGAAACCCAGCTTTTCATTTTAATAATTTAAACAGTTGTGCTGGTTTTGCACATTTGACATTTGGCAAGGAGGGAAAAAGCCACCCACAGAAATTATTTTTCTGAGAGAAGATTCTGGGAGCTTCCTCTGTGTCTGACAAAAACCAATCAGTGATTGGTTTTGAGAACTGGCAATCTGTTGAACTGCTGAGAAAGCTGAACATGCCTCTGTGATCACACATTTTAAAACAAACAAGCCCCCAGGAAGGTCTCTTTTGCTTCCGGCCTCAGTACAGATAATGGGCTGGCCTGGCCCCACATGGGCCTGGCAGGGCCAGGCTAAGCTGGGCCTTGCCTCTGCTGAAGTGGTGGCCAGGCCAGGTTACCCCTGCACAGCCAGACTGGGCGGTGGCTCGGCTGGAATGCTGCCACTGCTGAGTTTTACCAGTCAGGGGAGGGGAGGCTGCAGAGGCCCTGGCCGAGGCTGTGGCTGCTAACATCTTGCTGAAGTAAAGCGCTGCCCCTACCATTGGCCTGGGCTGAACCAGGGTTCACCCGGCCTTGGGAACAGGTATGGGCCAGGCCAGGTTGCCTCCCCTGCAGCCTGTGTGGCCTGGTGGGGGCCAGGCTGTGCCCCAGCAGCTGCCAGGCAGAGGGAGGGAAGACCATCAGCCCATGACTGGAACTGAATACAGCATGGCCAGAAAACAGTCATGCAGCCAGAGCAGCCAACACCATTTCTGGCTGGGTCCCTGCTATCCTGGCCCAGCCCACAGCATGGCCTGAAATACTACGCCCCAACTTCTTTAGCTGCTGCCTGGGCAAGACACTAACTCTTACAATGCACAGATGAGACCTACAGACCTTCCATCCTCATTTGAGTGAAAGGAAAGGACAGAGTGAAGACAGCAGAGAAACATCATGGAGACATCAAGGTTAGTAAAAAAGGAAGAGTAAAATTCCAGATGGGAGGGTGAGGAGATGTCCTAACTTGGAGTGAAATTCTCTTGAAAGGCTATGGTGAAGATATGATTGATACATCAGTCTCCTTTTTCCCCCTGTAACTCAATGAAAAGTATGGGACAGTTGAAGCATTCAAATTCTAGATGTAAGCAAAGGCATTTGTGCTAAAGTAAGCAGATGTTGAAGTAGCTGTGATCCCATGTGAAGTTTGAACAGAGAGAGAGAAGAGTAATGAAGACCCTGTTGTGAGAAATGGATTTGTAAAGGATTCTCAAAGCCTGACTGAAAGCTCACACAGTCTTGTACATCTGTATGTAAATTCTGAGATAAGGTGTGCTGACTTAGAAAGGCCATGGAATAGAGAAGACATTGTTGAGAGAGAGATTGAACTAGAAACAAGTTTCATAAAATGGCCTTGTGAAAAGACCAGATATTTTTGAGAATTAGAACTGTGAAAGATGCATTGTGGCAAGACCATCTGAGGTAAAATAATAGGTGATTGGTGTTAGAAGTATTAGCACCATTGTGTGGTAAAAGCTAATAGGCTGAAAAACATTTATAAGGTATTGTAACCAGGAAATAAGTTGGCTTCTGACAGAATGGCACAATTTTACATCTCTTATGTTTGACCCTTCAATGAGACTGATAATTGAATAAAATCTTTTAAAACGCCTCTCAGTTGCTCCATCTCTGTAGAGTTGGGATTTTCCAACACCCTTTGTCCCAGGGCAGAAGAAGAAGAAGACCCCTGTTCCTAGAGATGAAGATGATCTTTGAGATAGATAAACATTTAGACCTCTCTCTAAGTGAACTGAAAAAAGACTGTTTTAGAGATGGTAAAGTGACTAAATTGTTCCTGTACATTGTCAGTGGGAAAGAAAAGAGGGTGTAGGGAGAAGAGAAGTGTTCTGAAGGTTTTATTCTGAATCTCATTATTTTCTCTTTTTAGTTTCTGTTAATAAAGTTTTTCTTTATACCCTTTAAAATTTGAGCCTGCTTTGCCTTCCTCCTAACCCTATCTCAAGTAGGAAATGAGTAAATAATTCTAGGGGGTGTACTGGCATTTGGTCAGTGGTAGACCTATGACAACTATTCAGAAATTACATGATATATGTATTTGCTTTAATCTTTTACATTTTGGTGATTGATATAGTAATATCAGTACACTGATGCTAAAATAATGGCTTTAATTTTATGCTCTAATTGCATAAGCTACAGCTCAGGAAACATACTTAAACTTCATTCAAATCCTTAAACAACATTCAAATCTTTCCTAGTGGCATGTCTCCTTTTCAGTCTTTCAAGCTTTTTCAATTCAACAGAACAAAGTTTTTGGCTGATGTCTAAGGTGATGCCTTAAAAAAAATGGATAAAATACTCTAAGTGGTACGGTACACTTAAACAAGTGTCCCCCAGTGCACTTAGTACTAGCAGCGTTGCTTGAATGATAGCTTGTATATGTTACTTCCATATTACCAGTACCATTAAGTCACATTAAGTCATATGAGAATACGTATCACCAGTACCGATTATCCAACTCACACACTCAACATTGTAGTGGTTAAGGTACCCCACATTATAGGTATCACCCTATTATTGTACCAACTTGAGAAGGTTTCAACCCAATCAATTGTGTAACCTAGGGCTAGAGTGTTATATTACCTAATTACAAAAATTATTTTTCTGTGCCAAAATCAATATGGTATTTTTCAGTTTCCCTGGTATTATCTGGGAACACTGTAAGTCAAGTGCAGTTCTTTTGGAGGCTAACTTCCTTTATATTTTTTGGTGTTTCCTTCACCAGAAATTTTGAAATGGTCAAATATCTTCCTCAGCTGTCTGGTAATGAATATGAAACTTCTCGAGCAGATTTTTGTACTACTGTCAATATTGTTCAGTCATTGAAATTTGTGTAAAAGAGCACAAAGCATTCCCAAATTGGAAAGATCATTTCACATAAATTTTTCATAGATGTAAAAAGGTACTCAGTAGGCAAGAGTTTGGCTGCTGAAAGCTAGCTTGTGTTTGCTTTCAAGGCTGTGCTTACCTCCACCGTTTACTGTAAAACATGATTTTCACTTTCCTTAAAGCTGATGTGGAACTGCTTGCATTATTAATGTATGACCTTGGGCTTTGGAGATTATTTAAATAATTAGTGAGAGCAGCCTGCTCATCCATGGCAGATAAAATCTCACTTTGGCAGGGAGATTCCTTCTGTCCATTCCGAGTGTTTGATGCCACAGATTAGGCTAACACCTGGTATCACATCTCTGTCTGCCTGATATTTAGACATTAAGTCAGTGCAAAGCCAATTGACCTGTTACAGCTTGGAGGAAGGCATTGTGAACAGCTGGGATTTGCAGCCCACCATGCATGTATGTAGATGTTTAGTTTTCAGAGACCATAGCAGATGCTGCAAGCATCTCAGCTGTGGAAAGAAGGAGAAAAATCCCCCCACTTTTATAGATTTTAACTATGAGAATTGAAATTGGACTTATTAATTGGTTTTAAGTAAAAATTTCTTCAGTGCCTTACTTTCTCAAAGTTTCTGGATAGAGTTCTGCCTATCATTCTGTCACTGTGCAATTCTGAGGGAAGTAAGACATTAAGATGTGTCTTTAGCAACTAAATCTTTAGCAAACTAAATCCATAGCACCTTTCCGCTGTAGTCCACAACCATTAAAAAGAACCAGATTCCCATTTTTTTAAATGAATTTGGCACTGCTAATCTAATTAGTTAAATATAGATTTGTAAAACCCAGTACAGACACTCTGTGAACTGTGGTACTAATTATAAGATGAAAAATCTCTGGATTTAAATAAATACTGTGAGTGTCACCTTAACCTAGCTGTGACAGGTAAAAAAGAAGTCAAAAAACCAAACTCCAAATTCTTGTTAATGAAAGAAACTGTAATAGTTTGATAATGTATTTGAAATATCCAGGGGTTTCAACCTCTCTAATGTCCGTATAAATCCCTTCTTTGGAAAATACTTGAAATTGCTGGAATAATTAATTCATGTCTTTACTTGAATAAATAGCTGATGTTTGTCCCTCATTGTGATATACATATAAAATGAAGTTTTTTCTGTCCTGAGACAGGACACATTGCAGAGGAAAGGTGACAGGTATAACAATGAAAAATAGTTTTCCTTGCTGATTATGTCTTTCTTGAAGAGGGCTGGCTTTACCTAAAGACAGAAAATGTCTTCTTTGCCATTAAGCAGCATAAAGGTTCACATTTCATTCCTTTGAGTCTCCTGTGATGCATTTTAAAATTAAAAAATGTCCATATTCCAATTTTGAGAGTAGCATCCTTAAAATAAATGGTCTTTTTTTCCTCTCCTTTTGTTTTTTTTAACTTAGCTCAGAGAAAGTGCATTAGTTGCAGAGACTTTTCTGAAGCAACTATAAACATCAGTTATTTCAAAGAAGTAGATTTTTGCCATGATATTCATTGGAAAGAGACAGTATAATCTAACTGTAATTTAAAACATATAGAATATATACACCTGATCTCTTTAGAAGGATGACGGTTATAAAACATTTACCAGATATGGAAAAGTATATTGATGCAAAACAAGAGAGATATTTTAAATATCTGTATTTTCAGCTGTCTATAGAAAAAATTTTAAAATTTCACAAATGAAAATACACAGTAATAAATGGTGGTCTAGGTATTTATTCTCATTTATGTAGGGAGCAAAAGCTCTCTACAGAAACATTAATAACTCACCAGCCACTAGCTCACACGGACATATTTTCAAAAGTCTTGAGAAGGAGTTTTTTAGCAACATCTCAAAAGTTGCTTATGACCTAAATTATGGGAAAATTACTTAATCTTTAAATATTGTAGGGTTGTTGGGATACCTGCTAGGAAAAAAAATATCTATGAAGTTTAAGGCTAAAATGGACATTGCATATGTATTCATTTTACCTGCATTAGAAGGGGGGTTTTTTTCCACTTGTTGGGGGTTGAATTGTTCCCTTTTCTTTCTGTGGAATTTTCTCCCATTGTTATGCTAAGTAATTGTGGCTATACCTTAAAACGACAGATAATGTTCTCTCGTAAGGGGGATGGGTGGAGGGGGGGGGGGGGGTGGAACCGGAAAAGGAAACGTGGGATGGGGGGTCTGGAGCGGGGGATTCTCTCTCGCTTGGCTCGTGGAGTGGGAAGACAACCTGGGCTCCGCTCTGGCATCTCCCCCTGCCATCTCAGCACTGAGATCCATGCTCCCTGCCTTTGGACATCGCTCTGCTGCTCTCCCATCTCACCCTACTACCTCCGGACACTCTGCTGAGCACCACAACTGACACCGTGGGGGGGGAGTCACTTCCCATCCCCTCTCACCCCTGGGCCGCCGACATCACTCCAGCCCCTCTTCAGCTGCACGGGACCTGCCCTGCCCCCACAGCACCGGTAACTGAGCACAGGGAGACGGCCTGCGGCCAGAAGGGACTGGAGCGGAGCTATAATGTTCTGTTGCCAATTTTTATAGCTGTTGTTGGTTTTTTTCTGCCTTGTTGGATATCAGTAAAGAACTGTTATTCTTATCCCCATATCTCCTGCCTGAAGGTGTCTGAATTGGACCTAAAATAATTAAAAGGGAGGGGGGTTGCACTCTGCATCGCAGAAAAGGGGCTCCTGCCTTTCCTTAGACCATACCTGTCTTTCAAACCAAGACACCACTTTTCACTGTTCCTGGACATCAATAAATAACTCCTCTACAGTCCTGGACACACAGGACAAACCCATTTTTTTTCTCTAAAAAATGTGGCTTAAATTAAAAAAAAAAGTAAGTGAAATATTTTAGAGACATCTCTTTCCAAAGTAAACAACCCTGTCCCCTCCAAAAAAGAGAGAACCAATTAAACAAACACACAAACAAAAAAATCCACACATATCTCAGTTTGGTACTTCTCATTTTTCAAGCTCTCAAAAAAATTCAACCAAGGAATCATGTAAAACTGTGTTTTATGTTGATGTAAAAAAATGAAAACTCCATCTAGCCTTGGCCATAATGTTTTTCATTTGCCTTTTGGTCATGAGAAAATAGGATTTTCTAGTGTAATTCAGGACAAGTCAGACAGCTGCTGCCCCTAGTTAGTTTCATAAAACAGCATGGTAAGATCCAGCCTTACTCTGACACAAAACACCTTCCCTCAACCTATTTTATGTGTTTGCATTCCAGTCACTATTGTATCTCTAATTCCTAAGCAACCAGCACATGTATGTGGTGTTTTTTCACCCTATCTGGCACCAAAGCATCACACAAAGCCACTGTGGTGGTCTGTAATGATTTCCTGAAATTTTTACCTGCCGAGACCTGGGCAGCCTTGCTTGAACCTGAGAAGCACCAATCATTGTCTGATTTTTTTTTTTATTGACACATTGTTCCACCAATGAGAAAGTTTATGCGCCTTTGTGAAACACACATGTAAAGACGAAAAAATGCTGGGAATCCCTCTTTCATTTGTGGCCTGTCACAAGGTAGCACCGGCCTGGGCCCCTTGGCGTAGCCCGGGCCGGGCTGGGCAGGCTCTGACACGGGGCTCGGGAACCCGCCGGTCTCCATTTTCGGCTGGGGCCCGGTAGAAAGAGGGAGGGGACGCCGGTGGCTAAGATCCTAGCTGCCCCTCTCGCTGCGGCCAGCGAGCCCAGGGCTCAGCACAACATCTAGCTGACAGACGCCAGCCCGGGCCGAGCCAGGGGCTCCGTGGGGCCCCCCTGGGAGAGCAGCTCTGGGCAGCCAGGCCTGCCCCGCCATGGTGCCCACGCGGCCTGGGGGAGAGACAGAGGCGCTCTGCTTTGGCAAGGCTCTCCCCCAGCCCTCTTGTCTGCAGGCAGGGGGAGGAAAAACCAGCCCCTGCCTGGAACTGAATGTAGCCAATGCAGGAAAACAGTCTTGGATCCAGAAAACTCTCACTGCTTTCTGTCTGGGCCCTTACAATCTTACCCCAGCCTCAGACGGCCTTTAAAGACTCTTTATGGTAAATAGCTCCAACCCGCCACCTGTGTTATGGGTAAAATTTGGTTAATGTTTGTTGCAAGTAAAGGTTGTTAATTTTCTAAGTTAATTGTTGCCCTGTTGTGACTTTATGAAGAAGTGCATTGTTTTTGAAGTGTTATAAGTTAAATTAATGTTAAGAATGTTAAAGGGGGGGTCGATAACATCTTGTGAGTGAAGCTATGTAGTGACACCAGCATCGCGAGTGAGGATTGCTAAGAGGGCCGGTCCAATCGCTTGACGCCTGAAGAAAGGATTGGACAGGAATGAATGTCGTTAAAGACCAATAAGGGCCCCCAAAATGGACCAATCACTGCGAGGATCAAAAAAACCACCAATCCTGGACCCAAGGGGGCTATAAAAGGGGGTGGCAAACAGTTGCGCCTTGTGTTCTCCTGCGGAGCTCATTTACAGGGGGGTACGTGGTGTGTCAGGGGTTTGACACATCGTATTGTTTCTGACTTGCTGCAAAGGGACTTGGGCTGATCTCGGGTAGTCCGTTTTCTACAGCTATTTTTAATAAACTAGTACCCGTTTTTACAAGAAAGTTTCTACTCTGTTTCCATCAACCAGGTAACTTTCAGCAAAAAGCTCTGGCCTCGTTTGCAACACCTGGAAGAGGTCACAAGACCATCTGCTGCCTGGGCAAGATATTAACTCTTTCACTGCCCAGATTAGGATTTGCAGACACTTTGTGCTCTTTCCTGAGTGAAAGAATAGGACTGAAATGACGATATGCACAAAAACAGCATGAAAACACCGAGATCAGGCAAAAGGAAGAGTCAAGTCCTAGATGAGGGAAGGAAGAGAGTCGTAGACTGAAATTTCTGATATTATGGAGTGGATGTGAATGTTTTAACTGATATGAGCAGAGATATGAGCAGAGGCACTGGTGCTAGAGTAAGCAAATGTTAAAATGGCTGTGTTCCCATAAGTTTGAATAGACAGGAGGTGAAAATCCCTGCTCCCCCCCCAGGGAAGAAGGAAAACCTCTGTTTACAAAGATGAAGAAAGCTTTTGTTTGAACTGTTGTAATCCTTAAAGCGTGCCCCATAAATTGATATGGTTCTCAGTGATGATTGTAGGAAAAAACTGTTAGTTGAGAAATGGATTTTTACATAGTGATCAGAGTTCCATTCTCCCAGGTGGCTGACATCGAGGCCACAAGAAAACTGTTTCTTTTGAAGAAATCTCCATAGACTAAAGAGAGAAGTCTGCTCTCCCAAGTGAATTGGTGAAAGATTTTTTTAAAAAAATTATGGTAAACTGATTGATTAGTTTTCTGTACATTGTCAGTGTAAAAAAAAAGAAGTGCATGAGAGGAGGAGGAGTGTTCTAAAAGTTTTATTCTGAGTTTTATTATTTTTTCTTATAGTTCCTAGTAATAAAATGTTTGTTTCAACCATTTAAAGTTGAGCCTGTTTTGCTTTCCTCCTAATCCTATCTCACGAATTTTCAAATTAGCAAACCAAAACCACTATACAAAATTGGTGTTTCTTCCCAGTTGAACCAAAACTGCAACAACCACTCAACTCTCTCTGCCACGAGCAGGACTGGGGAAAGAATTGGATGTGTAAAAGCTGGAAAACTCATGGGTTGAGATAAAGACAGTGTAATAGGGAACCAAAAGCCACACAAGCAAAAAACCTCAAAGAATTCATTCACTGCTTCCCATAGGCAGGCAGGTGTTTCACAGCTTCAGGACAGCAGGCCCTTCTCATGCCTCAAAGTGGCTTGGAGGCACAAATGCTACTATTAGAAACATTCCCTCCTTCCTCCTAAATGGCCCCAGCTTTAACACTTAGCCGGATGTCACATGGTCTGGAATATCCCTTTGGCCAGTTTGGGTAAGCAGTCCTGACTCTGTCTCCTCCCATCTTTTCAGGCACGCCCAACTTCCTTGCCAGCTTGGCAGTACAAAAAGTAGAAAAGGCCTTGGCTCTGTGTAAGCCCTGCTAAGCAATAACTAAAACATCACTAATGATCAACCCTGTGTTCAGCACAAATCCAAAATGCATACCCATACCCAACACTGTGAAAAATATTAACTCTACCCTGGCCAAAACCACCTCAGCATGCTATGGGGTACAATGGTTACTGAAGTCCTGACTATGAGTAAACAGACAAGCTAGGAGGTGAGGATAGTAAAGAGGTTTTATGGATAGAAAAGTGGACTGGACATTAACACAAGTCATGAATACTTTAGGTACAGAGATCATAACGCTTAGTCTACATCAGGATCAGTTCTGTAGATGCACATTATTATTTGAGTCCTGGTGAACCTTACTACTCTTGAATTTTATAGATTTAGTTAAATGGGTACAAACTGCGATACTGTTATTTTTCTTGAACAGAAGTGACCAAAAATGTAGTTCATCCTAATGAAATAGCTACACTGGTTTTCCATTTTCAAACTCACTGTAATGTATTACCAAAATCAACTAATGGAATGCATCCTGATAGCCTTCCCTTCCAAATGTCTGATAGACCTCACTCAGACGACTCAAAAACTGTGCTGCCTATTTCTCCTAGTTTAAACAGAGAACAAGTATATCTGTATACTCAGTGAATGTCCTTGTGGCTATTGTCACTGATACTCATTTCACAGCTGCAAAAAAAGCTTGTAGAAGAATGAATCAACAATGGATCTGGAAGCAGAACTAAAAAAGTCATTATCTCTAACTGCCCAGCCACTGAGGTTTTATCTTGTCCTTGGCACCAGCTTGCTGCAGGTATATAGATGTGGATCACAGATCTGTTGTTATCTAAGCAGCATAAGCATACCTAAAATAAGCTCATCTGCAAATTACATTGCAAGTCATTCTTCAGTTGATGCTTACTGTAGCAGGTTTTCTTACTGGCTCTCTGTTTAGCAACAGTAAGACTGGAAGATTGATATTTGATATACCATAGCATTTTTAATCATGGTTCACTGTGAACTCTGAATAACCTGTGAGGTATTCAGTGACAGACAAAACACTTTTGCATTAAGTGACAAGTAATTATTTATTTCAATACATAGACATAACCTGCATAAGGGCACAATTGGTACATCTCACTTAATATTTGAAAACTGCGTAGTGAATAACAAGTTACAGTTATTCCTGTGAAGCTTTACTGCATTAAGAAGACTGAAAAAAATGTATGTGTTGTTTTAAACTGAAAATTATGTAGGAGATTGTAGAATAAATGTTTAATCTCATTTAAAGTACCTACAACTATCTAATTTGGGCAGTGAGGGGAGAAAGTCTATGAACCAAATACTAACTACATTATGACAGAAAAGTGTTTCAAATTCTGTGCGAATGTATACTGAATCATCAAGATTGGAAGAGGCCTTTAAGGTCACCCATTTGAACCATCCATTCAGCACTGCCACTGTAACCCCTAAACCACTGAACCACATCCCCCAGGGCCAGATCTATGTGCACCTTGAAGACATCCCTTGACTTCTCCACCTTCCTGGGCGACCTATTCCAATGTCTGACCATCCTGACAGGGAAAGTTTTTTCTAATATCTAATCAGTATATCTCCTCTCAGGTTAGGCCCATTTCCTCTTGTCATCTCACGGTAAAAGAAACTCTACAGAGTACACTAACTCTGATACTCGAAGTAACAGATTAAAGGCTTATATGCTTGAGAGTATGGACCAGATATTAAAAATAATTGGACTTTGGACCCCTTTGTTCCTGATCACTCCTCCCAAGAGACATCAAAACCCAAAACTTCTTTTATTACAATATTTTTAAGGGTTTTTTAATGTTGGTATTATCTGAAAGTCAGGTTTTTGTAGGAAGATGGTGGCTACCACTTTCTTTATGAGATGCTTTCTATGTTGTCAGCTGTATCTAACTTTTTAAGGTAAAGAACCTGCCTCATTTAGCTCCCATTTCCTGTTAAGGAGTTTCTGAATTTGGCAAGAGAAGTGTCTGTGATCTGTGCAAGATTCCTTCTCTTCCTTCGTAAAGAATGAAATTTTTCTAGTAAATGTGTAGGAAGAAATATGAAAAGCTAATAAAAGTACAAATTCATACAGAATAAGCTAAATTATTGTTGATTTAATCAATGCCACCTAGACACAACTAACATAACCATTTAATTTGCTTGTAAACCACAATGTTTGCAGATAAGTATCCCCCTTTATTTTAGATTGATTATTTTTAGGGTACTTTCATTATACTTTTGAATCTGGCTTAAAAATTTTTGAACCTATGAATTCTCAGGAAATCGGCATTATATTCAAAGCAGAAATGGAATAAAAATTTTAGTTTTGTTTTATTTTCAAGAAACACTCTGACATAATGAAATTAACGAAATAATGGTCATGACCCAAAGGGCAACAGTGAAGGAAAGCGTGTGGTTTTTGGCTTTGGAGCGAGTCCACTACTTGTGGAAGTGGTTCCCTGTGGGGTGGAACCAATCAGCTGCCCAGTTTAGAAGATTGATACACGGTTAAACCCCTTAAAAGAGCTAGTTACGCCTCTATGGAAAAGCGCATTTAAAGACAAACAAAGGCTGGGAAAGCTGCCTTGGCTTTCGGCTTTGAACAGGCAACTGGGGGCCAGCCCCCACCTGGCCTGCGCCATTGGGTGGGGCCAGGCTGGGCCAGGGCTTTGCTGCAGTGCTGGCCCCTTCCCGGGAAGCCTGCCAGGTCCCTTTTCAGTGGGGACCGAGCCCTTCCTGGGGAGCCTGCCAAGCCCCATCCCAGCAGGCCAGCTGGGCCCCATTCCCAGCATGGCCAGGCTACCTTTCCCGGTGGAGCTCGCCAGTCCCTTCTTTCCAACAGCGCTACTGGGCCATGTTGGCCAGAGGTTATATTGGCACTGGGAGCAACCCTGTGACAAGGACCAGAGCCAAGAGTAGCCGCCACCATCCCAGACTGGGAGCAGTCACATGGCTGAGACTGCATAGCTGAAATCAGCGTGACTGGGACAGCAGTGCACGGCTGTGGCTGGCTCGGCATGGCTTGCAAGGAACTTTGTTTGTTTAGCCTCTTTTGACCAGCTGTGCTGCAGACAGAAGGACCGAAACAGCAGCAGCAGCTTTTCTTGTTTCTGATGCTCCACATGAAGAAAAGCAGAGAGTGTAGCCAGCAGCCGGCACGGCTCACATGGTGCCGGTGGAGATCACCTGAGCAGCAGAGAGAGGCATGGTGAGCGATTTCCCCAGTGCAAAGCCTGGATGAGATCAACCTCTCAGCACTGCAGAACTCTATAAAAACTGTTTCAATTGATAAACCTTGAGAACAAATGAACCTATGAACACCAATTCTCTCTTGAAAAAAAAAAAAATATGAAGACGCATGAAGATGAAAACATGGGACTCTGAAGGAGGAAGTAAAGAAGGAATCAAATTCTAGATGGGAGAGGATTGAAGAGATGCCTTAGTCTTAGGTTGGTTTTTTGGGGTTTTTTTTTTTTTTTTGTTTTGTTTTGTTTTGTTTTGTTTTGTTTTGTTTTGTTTTGTTTTGTTTTGCTTTTTTGTTTGGTTGGGGTTTTTTTGGTTTTTTTGTGAGCTTGTGGTGAAGATATATTTGATATATCAGACTTTAGTTTTTTCCCTAAAACTCATGAAAACGCATTGGGGGAATGTAGCATTCTAACACAACTATGAGCCAAGGCACCAGGATTGAAATAAGTAGATGCTGCTATGATCCAATGAGAAATTTTAACAGACAGATGAGGAACTTCACCCCAGGAATAGAAGAAGAAAATCTCTGTTCCCAGAGATGGATGAAAAGAACTTTTGTTTTTATGCTAGAACAGCTCATCCTTAAAATAATACTTAAAATAGTACTTGTTATAAATGAGAGACAAAAGTCTCGATATTCAGCAGAATTTTGGATTGCTTTATATGATATAGAAAGAGCAAGCAGCACGCTGGGGAACGCGAGGGGTCACTGTCCACTCCACACTCCCCAGTGTCCTTCTTGCTCTTTCTATATCAAATAATGCAATCCAAAATTCTGCTGAATATCGAGACTTTTGTCTCTCATTTATAACAATTTGGTGCCGAAACCTGGGATATCCTTGGAGCCCTGAGAGGCACTGCGATTTCGGGGAGGTGCCCCACTGCTGTGGCTCCAGTTTGTCAGTGATTCTCGGGACCCATCGATGTACCGCACCATATAGACTGAGCAAGGAAAATCTCCCTGGAAGACCGTGGCAAAATCACCTGTAATTCTTGTGCATGAAGACCCAGACAGGAGCATTGGACTGTGAGTATCTGTCTGGTTTGGTGGGGATGACTGTGTGTTTGTCTGAATGAGATGTGGCCTTTGCTGCGAAGCGAGAGTGGAGTCCTTCTCTCCGTGTTTCCAGCATCCCGCGAGGGACCTGGCCGGTGACCGGACGAAGCGAGTGAGCACAAAGGGAGAGACTGATTTTCTTGTCCTAGCCCAGGTAGAGGCTAGGTTCATCCCATCCTAGTCCAGGTAGAGGCTAGGTCCTTCCCATCCTAGTCCAGGCAAAGGCAGGACCCGGGAAGGGGGGGGGGGGGGGGTGGAAGGGGGAGGAAAAGAAAAGCAGATTGCAACACACCAGTCACTGAGGGAGAAGGGAAAAGCTGCTTTTTCTATCCCAGCCCAGGTAGAGGCAGGTTCCAGTCCATCCTGACCCAAGGAGAGGCAGGGGTTTGGGTGGAACACATCGGGGAGTACAAACATCTCAAGACAGTCCCTTGAGGTCAAAATGGGAAAAAGAGGGAAAAAAATTCTGAGTCCCAGGGACCCATGAAGAGGTTCGAGTTCATTTGGTCCACAAGGAGACTGGGAAAATAAAGACAAGACAAGTAGGTTGCCAGAAATACCACCAGGCAGCCCTTTGGGAGTAATATTAAAATGTTGGGACACAGGGGTGGTATACAGAGGAAAAAGTGAAGAAAAATTGATTCAATATTGCATGATGGAATAGACCAGAGAAATGATCCGTAAAGATAACCTATACTGGCCCATGTTCGGATCATTTGAGGGTTGGATTTGTCGGGCATTAAACACATATGTGACTCATAAAGAACCATTTAACAGAAAGGAATGTGAGTATGCTGCCCTGTGGGCAAAACAGTCCAAGCCATCCTTGATAGATACTTTAAAAGAAAAAGAGGATGAAGATAAAAAAAAAGGTTACCTGGAAACCCCTAGATAATCTCCCACCTCCGTATAATACAGAAAATACATGAGACCCCCCCACGCACCCACTTCTCCTCCTGGTACTCCCATAGCTCGAAGAACTCACTCCAGTCAAAGGAATACCAGGAGAGATAGTATCACCAGAGAGGAGGGAGATAACAATACAAAGGCTCGCCTTTACCCCCTGAGGGAAGTTCCATTAGCAGGACAACAGGTTTAATTGGATTTGTAAATGTTCCCTTAAACACAGGGGAAGTGAGAAACTTTAAAAAAGAAATGGGAAAACTATTAGAAGATCCTATAGGGGTATCGGAGAGACTAGATCAATTCCTCGGACCAAATATGTATACTTGGATGGAATTACAATCTATATTAAGTATCCTATTCACCACGGAAAAACGGAAAATGATCAGACAGGCTGGAATGAGGGTATGGGACCGGGAGCATCAGATTGGACCTAGAGGAGACCAGAAATGGCCATTAAATAATCCTAACTGAGATAATCAGAATGATGTCCATCGCCAGAATATGATGGACTTAAGATGAATACTCGTTAAAGTATCCGAGAATCAGTTCCTAAAGGACAAAATATTAATAAAGCCTTTAGTGAACAACAAAAAAAGGACGAATCCCCGACTGACTGGTTGGAGCGGCTGAGGAAAGATCTCCAAATGTACTCCAGGATAGACCCTGATACACAAGTGGGTCAAGCACTCCTCAAAACCCAATTTGTTGCTCAATCATGAGGAGATATTAGAAAGAAATTAGAAAAGTTAAATGATTAGCAAGATCGGGGTTACAAGAATTGCTGAGAGAAGCAGAAAGCAAAAGCAAAAATCTTTATAGCTGCAGTTCGTAAAACACAGAAAGAAACCCAGCAGAAAGGGGGAGGGAAACTACAAAAATCCCCACCAAAACAAGGAAATGAAGCAGGAAATAATTCACCAAGGCGAACCTGCTTTTACTGTAACAAGAAAGGTCTCCTAATCAGGACTGGAAGTCACCTGCCTCAAACCCGGGTGTAGCCTGTTCATCAAGAAAAAGTGTCCATATTGTACTGAGTTGTTGTGGAGTTATTGCTATGGTGGGTATCCCCCATTCGCATTATGTGTCCAGTGTAAAAGAAATGAATGTAAGGAAACTATTAAAGTATTAATACCCTATCAGCACAAGGAGAAATCGAAATTGATGATCATAACTGGTGGGAGGAATAAGGAAAAAAAGAGAGCCAGAGCAGAGGTATTGACAAGAAAGTGTCAGAAAGGTTGTGTATACTGTGCTGTTACTGCTGTACCTCGTACTGAAATGTTAAAGCTAAAAGCTGAGACAAAATTAAAAAAACACTACCAAAAGAGAAAGACAATGTGGGAGACCCCAGGACATATTCCCTGCTGCCGAGAGGATTAAACAAACCTTGCAGCAACCCCGTAGGCCTTGAGGAAGGCAGAGGGATAAAATGGGTCATGGGAGTCATCCTATTGCTAATGATGATAAAAGGAAATAGTGCTGATGCTTGTTCCAAGTGTTACCAGACAATTAGGTATGGCAGACGCATGGTATCCACCCTTGCCTTCCATACACATATCAATTCGGCCTGCTATAATAAACACAACTTAAAAACTTGCACTATTATGGGAAGAAGTTACTGGGTAGCCACCAATTTGGGAAAAGGAGGGTGAGCTCCATCAGCATACCAAAGTTGTCCAGTAGGAGAGACACACCTCTGCTTCACAAAAGAAGGTATGTGGAGATATTCAAATCAGGGAGGAGTGCAAGATCACTACAAGAAAGAATTGATTAAAAATATAACTAAGGTGTTCAAAGGAACAAAGACAAACCATGGGGGAAATTTTAACTTGTATGAGAAAATACAACAACAACTCAGCGAACGGGACTTACCCACCTTGGGAAAAATTTATTTGTAGAATTAATGAAAGAAATCACTACTGAACTGAACTTAACTCACTGTTGGATCTGTAAAGGAATGCAAATGACTGAACAATGGCCATAAAGGGGGGAGGGATTGGGCCCAGAGCAGTTGTTATAGTGGAATCAAACGGAAATATCGAGGGAAGTCAATAGACCTGAAGGGTGGGTTCTAAGTCATGAAGTAATAAGAGAGGTATGTATAACACGTCAGGGAACTAACTTTACCCAATATGTGGGGCACACCCCCTGTAAGACTATCCTGATTACAAATGCAAACAATCAGCCTTGGTGACCCAAAGCTCCAGAAGGATATTGGGGAAAGTTAAGTAAAGGTAATTGTATAAAGAACAATTTTACAGGACTATGCTGGTATAATAAAAATAGAGCCAACCCATATAAAGAAGTAAAAAGTGTAAAGACCTATTGGCAACAACCTGAATCAGTTAAACTAAGCTGGAAAGCCCCAGATGGAATATTTTGGATCTGTGAAAAAAAGCTTATAATACCCTACCAAAAAGATGGAGAGGAACATGTACTCTAGGGATTATCCAGCCTGCGTTTTTTTACATTACCAAAGGAAAAGGGTAATAAAGTGTTAAGAGTTCCCTTGTATGAAACTTTGTATCAAAATAAAAAGAGCACAGACATAGGGGGAACACAAATACGAAAAGATGACAAATGGCCTCCAGAACGAATTATTAAATATTATGGACCAGCTACCTGGGGTCAAAATGGGAGCTGGGACTATCGCACTCCAATTTATATGCTAAATAGAATTATCAGGCTACAAACCGTAGTAGAAATTACTTCAAACCGGACAGCCTGAGCAATGGAATTAATAGCTAAACAACTTACCCAAACTAGAGCAGCAGTATATCAAAACCGACTGGCTCTAGACTATCTGTTAGCTGAAGAAGGGGGAGTGTGTGGAAAGTTTAATAATTCTAAATGCTGCTTAGAAATTGATAATAATGGTAATTACTAAAATTGCAGAAGAAATAAAACGAATAGCTCATGTACCTGTACAAACCTGGAACTCTATGCTTAATGATAATTTGTGGAATAACCTGTTGGGGGAAACTTGGTGGAAAAAATTAGGATTTATGTTAACATGTGCATTATTAGAACTACTGTTCATCCCTTGTCTTGTTCCATACTTCATTCGACTAATCCAGTCAGTGGTTCAAGGAATGCAAGTTGCTACAATACCAATAGACCCTAAGAAGGCAACAAAATTAATGGCAGTACAAGAGGTACTGACAAAATTTGAAACCAGAACACGAATCAATGGGATAAAAAAAGAGAAGTGGGGAAATTGTGACAATTGATAAAAGATTCGTGTTAATCACAAAAGCATTGGGGTTTGCATAAACCAGAATACTAAGCTCTGAAGTGAAGCATGGACACTAGATAAAGGAAATTATACGATTAAATAATTCTGTTTAAAATCACCTTGTTATGTTATATTATGTTGTATTATGTTACATTACATTATGTTACATTATGTTTTTCAAATAAGTTGTATCGGCTACCAACTTGCGAAATCAGACTTCCCAAAAAGCCCTTCCTGCCTTTGTCTGATCAATACTGCTTATCTCAAGGACCAGACTTCCAGAACTTCTCTGGTGGTTATCTACAAGGACCAGATGGCTATCTGTGACTGATTATTGCCCGGAGACTTTGTAAATTTGCGTAAGAATGTTTATTCGACCACCACTGTTTACCTGGCAAAATTATAACAGCAAAAAAACCCAAAAATTATTGATTACAACGAGAAACCACAGTATAAGAGAAAGCTACAAACCAAAGTTCGGTGGAGCGTGAAGTGAGTGGTGACCCCTCGCGTTCCCCAGCGCGCTGCTTGTTCTTTCTATATCAAATAAAGCAATCCAAAATTCTACTTTTGTCACTCATTTATAACATACTTAAAATAGTACCCCAATAAGTTGACATATAACATGATCGCAGCTGTAGAAAGGCTTCAAAAGATAGGAGGGACTTCAAAATTGCAAATTTCCGGGCAGCTGCTATTCGAAAAAATTAAAAGCCGTGAGAGAACTGTTTCTTGTGGAGAAGTCTCCATGGCATAGCAAGGGAGACTTCTCCCTAAGTAGCCTGAAGAAAGATTATTTACCACCACTGGAGAGGTGGTAAACTGACTGAAAGTTCCAAGTTTTGTCTCTTTACTTTCTCAGTGGGAAAGAAAAGAGGGTATGGGGGAGAGGAGGAATGTTCTGAAGGTTTATTCAAATTTTCCCATCATTTTTCTTTGAATTTTGTTGAGTTTTCTTTATACCTTTTAAAGTTCTGAGCCTGTTTTGCCCTCTTCCTCCTAATCTATATGTCACAGCAGAAAATGAGTCAAACCAAAACTGCTAGAGAGATAAACTGGAATTTTTTTTGTCTGTTAATTGAAAAATTACTTCAGGAAATACTGATTTTTAGAGTCTGAACAAAATTAAATCCAGTGAAATAAATTTGCTAAGAAAAACCCCACATTCCAACTTTTTATTTTCTTTCTAGTTGCTGGAAAAGTTCAAAGAGTTTATCAAGTGACAAAGCTCAGAATTTCACCATAATGAGTTTATTTAAGTTTAGGTATTGATTGGACTTGTGGCTGCTAGCATTTGTGAATGTAAAGCTACAACATCAGGTTGTAGACTTTAGGTCTTCATCCATGTTGTTTAGAATTTAGTGAATATTAGAGGAATTACCTAGAGTAGAATTGCAGTTTGACATATTAGTGCTGAAGTGAATTATTTTCTTGATTTTTCTATAAAAATGATATATCAATAAATAAAAGAACCTTAATTTTTCTGACTCTCAGTTTAATTGTTAGCTCTTTTTTGCAGACCGTGACTTCTTAAATTATGAGCCAAACTCACAGGTAGTTTAAATTGTTGCAGCTCATCTGAATGAGGTGAGGTCTTTTCTGTCAGCTGATAATGTGCTACTATAGAGGAACAAAAGGATCCAAGATTTGTTCAAAATTATGCTAACCTCAGCTAAAACATTATTTTTTTCATGCATATTAGGAAAAAAAAAAGCATCAGTAGTGTATTAATAGGCAAATATTGCTGTTAACAGCCCTTAGCAAAAGATCTTTTATAGGTGTTATTGGAAAGGAATGCCTTACTGTATAGGAAGAGACGTGTAAATGTAGTTCTTGAGTTTTAAGGTGTTATAATGAAATTTTCAGGATAGCATGATGAGAGAGAGGTCATGAGCCTCATTCATAATGGCAACAGTTTTACAGTGATGTCCGTGCAGCATGGTTTAAGTGTATTCCCATAGCATTTTGTTCAGTACAAAATGGTATCTTCCTCTCATATTCAGCAGGAAAGATATCTTAGAGGGAGCTAGGTCTCTGAGGGCTCAGCAGTTCCAGTCAAAGGCTTTGCTTAGACTGTAAAGGTTTCAGCTTCCACTAATAAGTAATGTCTTAAATCTACTTGGAGAACGGGCTCCTGAGTCAGCTCACTTTCTTTGGATCAGAGTGAAATCCTTCACAGAACATGAGGGTTGTGTTTTGGGGCTGTGTGAATCACAGCCCTCTGCCCCTCTGCCCTCCCTTTCCGTCATGTCAAGTGCTCATCTTCACCTTTCCTTCTTTTTAAATGAAATGAGAAAGCTGCTCAGCTTTCTCTCCCTTCCATTTCTGTGACTAAGGGTCTGGGTACACTACACACTTCCCAGTCTTCTGCTAGGCAGTTTGCAATGCACAAACACCCAGTTTCTTCCCAAGCCGTGATAATTTTTTATTTTACCTCTTCAAGGTTTTGCATTTCAGGGTTTTGCATTAGGCTGACTTCCAGCTTCAGCAAAAAAAACCTCTGCAATATCCCTGTCATCCCACAGATACTAATTTAACACCTTGTAAATGCAGTAACACTAATGCTTTCCAAAGCTGGTAGAGCGATTTTTGAATGCTTCATGAAGCTGCTGCATCCTCTTCTGACTCACTATAAGCATTTTATCAAAGTTGAAATTCCTCCTGGAAAAGGTCCAAGAAGAATAATGAGGCATGAAGAGTATTAAAGTTTTTGAGGCCTTTTCTGGATCCTCACTATACAAGGCAAAGTGCTTGATATCTATAACTCTTTAGCAATGGGCAGCTTGTTTCTCTGCTAGACCTATGTTGAATAAGAATGAGTTGACTTCTATCCACCCTGTTTGCCCAGGAACATTATAAATATGCTATAAATCCGAGTGTTACAAGTATCATCCTGTAGACAGTGTGATTTAGCAGCTCTGTATAAAATCAGAAGAGTTGGTGTGCTGAGAGCAAACCTGGACATAGTAGCATTTAAAAACTGCTAGAATCATCTGTGGTTCCTAAAAATACTACATAAAGGTTGTCAGGATTAATTATCAGAAATTACAGAAGTTAATAACACAACTGCTCACATACTCCTTGAAATTAGTTTTAAATAACTCTTCTGTCTCTTACCATGTGTGTCAAGTTTTCTGATGGGTCAGGTTTTTCCCTAAATCCTGGACTTTCCTGAATCAAGCAGATAAAAAGTACTCTTTCCTTGAAGAAATACATTAGTAAAATGCTAGAAGAATTAACAGTTTGTGCTTTGAAAGGCAGTGTCATGTGAAGTATCATCCTTGAAATCTTGTGTTTTTAAAGTACATTTAATATATGCAAAATTCAGTTGCAAATAATATTTTTTAGGAATACTGTTAAAAGAGACTGATTCTCTGTCTCAGTCTTAAAATGGGAAAAAAAGTTAATATTAAACTCACTGTATACATAGAAATAATTGAAATGCCTGATGCCATAGTTAGACCTACCTTCTGCTTATAGTCACTCCACACTCAGTAGATAGACTGAGATGGGTTTGGTGATAGTTCATGGAATTAGCTACCTGGCTGGTTGATTGAGTCCTTGGTGGTTTTACCATCTTTTTTATTGTTGGCTAATAGTCTCCCACTGATGATTCGATGCAGAATCCCATAATGCTTTAAGTGTCAATCCGTGTACTTGTCTGACTGTAGAATTTCTAAAAGCATCAGGAAAAACATAAAGACAGAGAAATTATATGTAAGGGGAAAAAATAAACTTTTTTTCTTGTCAAAGTACAGGGAAGGGAAAAAAAAGTGGGAAAAAATGGTTTCCTACCACATGCATCCTAAAACATTTTAGGATGGTTCCAGGGGATGTGATTTGAACATTAGCACTTTTTGACTGCACGTAGAATAATGGAATAAGAAAACTAAAAAACTGTCAGCAAGAGATGTGGTATTTATTAGAATGAATTCGAAGTCCAGAAAACTGAAGAGATGAGTCCTGTTGATATATATTTTTATCCCCAGTGCTCTGTAAACAGTGATGTCTCTGCACAAGCTTTTACCCCATCCATAGAAATGCCTTTAAAGAGTGCGTTCACTTGCAATTATGCAAATAATGAAAAACTCTACTGGATTATTACAATGAGAAAGCATAACTTCAAGTAACAAAAAATCTAAGAAAAATGTCTGCAATCTTTGTCCTTAAAATTATTTTTCTAGGATGAGATCACAGTTGATCCAAAGATAGACATCTTTTTTGTGGTTTGTTACAGAAGTGGTAGAACCAACTATGTATGTGTAATATTAGTCCTGAAAACAAAGAGAAAATTCTTAGAGGAAAGAAAAAACTTAGTGCTTTATGGAATTAATGCGACATTCAAAGAATGTTATAATGTAGGGAAATAATGCATTGTGATGGATTTCATATGCAGAACTCTGAGTTGTACTAGGAGATGTGAAAGAAAGCACAAATTAAACCTACATTGTTGAGCAAAGATCCACAGAAATTGTGTTGAAGAGGATGTAGTTGAGATATAAGAGGCTCTTAGAATAATTTTTAACTGAAGGTAACAGCAGACATAGCAGCTTGTTCCTACAAAATGGGGTCAGAACATGTGCTGAAAGCAGTGTATAAATGCTCAGCAGTTTTAGTGATGCTCTACCAGTCATTGTTCCCAGCATCCACTGGACAAACTACCTAGGTACATCAGAGGCAGCAGCCTGGATGGGGCTCTCAGGGGAGGATACAAGTCTCCAAGCAGGAGACTGTAGACCTCTAAGCAGCGTGGGGCCTCACTGTGACCAGGGTGTGGGTGATGGTGCTGTTGTTTGCAGAGTGGCTGTGTGGGTGGAAGATGTATGTTGCCAAATAAAACTACTGCAGTGCTGAAGTAGAAGGTAAGCTGGAAAATAGAGAGTCAAAGGTGAAGGCCTGAGGGATGTCAACTTCTTGTACCAGGAGGACAACTCCTGCTCACCCTGTAGGTCTGCATCAACAGACCAGATAGTGTTCTGCCAGCAGTGCAGGGGATAGAGGCCATGACCAACCTAGCAAAAGTGCATCAGAGCCTAAACTAAGCAGCAGAACCAGAAAGAAGGGGTGAGTGTTCGTGGGTGAAGACTACAATTAGGGATATGAAAAAGAAAACCAAAGAAATTAAGTTTAGCAACACAAACGGTGCAAAACTAAATCAATCACATCTTAATGGTTTTTAGGTAAGGCGGTTTAGAGATGTATCTGTAAACTTGAAGCTATAGGGGTCAGATTCTACTTTCCAACAAAAGTCATAATAATCTAGATTAATTTTTCCTTGTAAGAATTATGTTCATATCCAACCAAACAAAATTGTGGAATATGTAACTGTATCTTGCAATATTTTTCTTAATCTTGTAGAACAAAGAAAGTTTATGTGGCCCTTCAAGGAAAGCACTGAGTGATTGATCAGAAGCTCTGCTTTTTCACAATTTGTTTCTATTCCCTGTCTCCTAGATCTTAGCATACGCACCCATTCTCTAGACACACTTCTTAACCGGTTTTCCTTCAGCAGAAAATCTGACTTTTTCAGGAAAAAATAAAGCAGTTTTGAAAATTTGGAATTCTCCATTTGTCTGAAGAAAGAGTGCTTTCATTTTAGAAGCTTGTTGTGCATTTTGAAAGTGAGCAAGCTCTGTAATTTAGAAGAATTTGCATGCATATGCATGTTTATATGTGTGTAAATATGTGTGTACAGATAAAAGCCTCCATCTTCCTCCTTATATGCAAATTAAAAAATAAAAAGAATGTGAGTTGAGAAAATGAAATATTCTACTATGTATAAAAATACTATACACTATAAAAATACTACCTTAAAATAATAGCATTTAAACAATAGTTCATCTCTAAAACAGTATTAAGTAAATTCAGTGCAACTAGTCATACACAGGAAAGTCACCTTACACAGTAGAGAACTAAGATGTCAGAGGTAACGAGTATCTGAAAAGGGAAGTGATGTAAGATACTAGATCTATTAGCACCTGAAAAAGTTACATAAGAATTTCACTAGGTTCAGGCAGCCTTTACTGACTTCTGATGTGTGACTGAAAAAGAAAAAGGGCTCAGCTAAAAAGCCTTTATTATACTTTTCCCAATGCTGGACTACAAATTTGTGAAAAAGGAATTGTAATAAAGGAATGAAAAAAAACAGCAGTCATCTCATATCTGGATTTCACGGGTTCAAATAGTTATTTGCCTTCTAGAAATTACATTGCCAGGATACTAAACCTTATGTATGCCTGTTGAATTGAAAGCTAGAATTGAAACCACAGAATTCCTTTGGCACAGACAGTTACAGGTTTAGAGGCACTTTCCAAACTGGCTCGTGAATGTCTACCCAGGCTGGTAAACGAGATAGATTGAATCTTTCATTAAAGTGTAAGGCAGCTTTTGCATTATGGCTGGTTTTGGGCCTCCTGAGATGTGTTCACCATTCAAACACTGCCAGTAGCTTTCTATAAGTACCTAGGAAATGAGTGTAGATAGAAGAAGCTCAAGGGTAACCTTATCATTCTTCTCTACAACTACCAAAAAGGAGGCTGTAGCCAGGTGGGGGTTGGTCTGTTCTCCCAGGTAGCAAGTGACAGAATAAGAGGAAATGGCCTCAAGCTGCACAACAGGATGTTAACCTGGGATAGTAGGAAAAATGTTTTCACTGAAAGGATGGTCTAGCACTGGAACTGGCTACCCAGGGAATTGGTGAAATCACCATCCCTGAAACTGTTCAAAAGGCATGTAGATGTGGCACTTGGGGGCATGGTTTAGTGGTGAACATCATGTTGCTAGGCTAGCTTTTGGATTTGATGATCCTTAAGGTCTTCTCCAATGGCAATGATTCTAAGTTGCAAATCCAACCAATGAATGGGATCTGTCAGAGATACTAAGTGTGAAACCCCTTGATTTGTATTTTATGTTGACACATAGTGATCAGATCGTAGAAAACAATAGTAGAACAGGAAATTGATACTATGTACAAAATATTTTATGTTTGTCTCTGCTGTCTGAACATACACAGTTCCAGAGGAAATACGCAGTGCTGATTTTATGCATTTTTATGTTCATATTCAATGACAGTGTTATTACTGAATGTGTAGTTCTCAGATCCATTTTGCAGACTCCTTTTAGTACAGGGTGGTTAAACCTTGGTTTAATTAACTCCTGAAAATTATCAAAGTAGGAGGGGAAAATGTGAGTAATGCAGAAACTGGAGGTAGATCTCAGTGGTTTATCAAAAGTAGTAGACATAGGAAACTGTGTAAGAAGACAGTTCTGCGTCGGTCATGAGCTTCTCAACTTGCTCATTTCTCAGCAAATTCACCTATAGGAGGAATGCAATGGTAGTGGACCTGAAGGACCTCTTTTATTTAAAGAAACTCATGTTGAGCAGATCTTAAGATGTCTACATTGTACTGTCATGCAGTGCATACTTTTCCATTGCTAGTCTGTGGCCATATTTGGGATGAAATAAAATTCCTTAATCCGCAGAGAATTTAAAGAGAGATTCTAATCTACTAAATCTACTAATTTCTGTAATCTAGTCTAAGAAACTTAATCTATTGTTTTCCTTCCGCAACTATTCCTTAAACAATGATTTTAGATATTTATATACAGGAGTAGTCCTACAATTAAGAATAATGTTTAAAGACATGGCAAAAGTTTTTTCAGGTTAAACACTTTGTTGAGTTTTATTAAGGTGCCAAGAAATGTCTTTTAAAGTGCTGGAGCACAGAGGAATTATTTGGAACAAATTTAGAAAGCCCTGAATGAATAATTCAATGCACAAAGCAAAGGAAAAATGTTCTGCTTTTCTTTGCACTGCCTTTATGTGCTTACTGTTCCTACAGAAGAGAAGCAGCTATCACAGTGAAAGCAGAAGAGTCTATATATATGCTGTATGTGGTTTGTATTGGTAGTGTGCTGTTGGTACTGCAGCACTGGTCTCTCAGTCATTTAAGAAACACTGCATCTAAAGAGGGAAACCATAAGAGCTCTTGTCAAAAAACAATGGCAAACTGTGTATACTCAAAATGCCAGGAATTTCTCGAAATTTTCAAAGTTTGTGACATGAGCATTGGAGTTGGTGTTTGGTGAACTCTAGCTACATGTCAGGTACCTCCCAAGGTATTTTCTCACTTCCCCTGCCCAAAAGCACAGGCAGGAGGAAAATATGCCAAAAAGGTTGTGGACCAAGATAAAAAACAAGATCAGTCAGCAATTACTGTCATGGGCAAAACAGTCTTGACATGGGGAAACATTTAGTGTCTTGCAAATTAAAGTTGGAATCTTTAATTCTAGTTCTAACAACTTTGCCACATCGCCATGTGCAGGGACACCTTTCACAAGACCAGGCTGCTTATATCTCCATCCAACTGGCCATAACTGCATCCAGGGATGGGACTTCCACAGCTTCTCTGGATAACCTGTTTTAGCAGTAGGTTTTATGCAGAGCCAAGCCTAGTACAACTTTTAGAAGTTAAGACCTTACATTGAATTTTTAAGTGAGGAAGGTAGCATTATAGTAAATAGTAGCAAAACCTGGATTTAGCTCTTTGAAAATTTACTTTCTTCGAAGGGTACATTTGCTAATAAAGGATGATTCACATTGCAAAGAAATGGAAGATTGTCATAATCTCAATGAGGAGTACAGCCAGTGGCAAATTATTAAGTGAAGGGGTTGAAAAATCAGAAGAAAACAAAAAGAAAATAGAAAGAAGAATATTCTTCTTAAAAATCCCTTAAGCATATGATGGAATCTTTTCAACATGGAAAGATTTTGTGGTAATGATATTCTACTTCTATCTGAATAATTATACACGATAAGGTAGCTTGATTTTTTTCTATCAGTATAAAGATTCCTGCCTTTTAATTAAATTACTATTTTAATGAAGACTGAAAAAAGGAAAAAATTAGATGAATACTAAAAAATGCAAAATAAAAGTGCTCTGTCCCTGAATTTCGTGCTTTCAATGGAACCTTTTTCATAGAAAGTTTTCATGTGAAAACAGTAATCATAATAAATGTAATATGATGTTTCAATGTCTGTGTTTAATGAAAAAGTACTAGTGAGCTTTTTACTGGCACTCTTGAAGAAGACATGTAGAATCTCCCCTTAGGTACTTTTTTGCTTTCTCTACTCCTCCAGCAAAATGCATCTCTCTTATGTATCTACTTTATTCTGAACTCCCCCCTTTTTTACAGTGAATCACCAAAGCAGTTTCTCATTCTCAGAAAAATATGCTTGACGTTCTGTGAGTCAAACCACTTGAAACAGAAAAGACCCCTCTCATGGACGAGTAATATGGAAGTAGTCATCCTGGGCCAGTGTTTCCAGATGATACTTCAGGTAATGGGAAGAAGTACAAATTCAAGCACTGCCATTGCCTCTTTAATTGGTCCCTTTGGAACTGGAAGAAGCAGTTGTTGTAGGAGTGTTACATAATGAAAAAAGCTGTCATTTTCCATCTAAACTACTTCAGGGTTTTAGTGTGTGGAGAGTAAGGTTTTGATGGAGAAGGTTTGATTGGTGCTCTTAAAATATAATTATATATTTATATTTATTTTCTTTCTGAAGATTTTATAGGCTATCTCATCATCTTCATGTATATTTGTCTAACATATTAACATAGTTCCAAGAAATTATATAAAGCACTATGTATGGTGCAATTACATGTTGTCTTATGCAGTAATGTTCTCATTCAGGGTATATTTGGACTAGAGTATGTTCGATTTTTTTTATTGGCATTCTCCAGAAAAGATTATATATCTTTTGTGAGAGTGACTCTGTGAATGAAGTTTGCAACATGCCAGGGGAGTCTCAGAATTTGTGACACCTCAGAAGATGTCATCTCAATTTCCAGCAGCCTCTGAGGCACAATGGAGAAAAGAAACATTTCTCCTTGTGTTTCCAGAACTGATTTGTGCCTGCTCTAGATCACTATCTAGTGTCTTCATTTTTCACATCTCTCACACATGCAGGGTGGGAAGCAAAACCAACGAATTTGTGGTCTACACATGTCTGCAGAGCCACAATCTCAATGGCATCATGGAGATATAGTGGGTCAACTCACACAACTGGACTGCTGTTGTGGGTGGATCCAATGTGGGCAGGACAAGAATACAAGGAGGAAGAGGAAGAATTCCAACTGATGTGAAAGCAGCTGGTATGTATGAAGCTCTCTGCCCAGAGATAGATAATGAGACAACTGATGGTTTGTGCACCAGAATGAAGATGCAGACAAACACACGTGATGTTGTAGTGAGAGTCTGCAATGGACTGCCTCATCACAAATGAAAAGCAATCTTCAGAAAACTGAAAGAAACATCACATTCACAAGGTAACTTGAACCATGTTAATGTCTGCTCCTGGGACAAGAAAGCAAGACACAAGTAAACTGGGAAATTTCGGGAGTATGTGAAGGAAAACTTCCAAACTTTCTGCTGGAGATGCCCATGCTGACAGCCTAGAGACCTCTCTAGGGAGGGATATCTATGGGGCTGTCCTCCTGCCCCTTTGGAATTGGAGGTGTCCTTTTGGTCCAGCTGGTGCACAATCAAATCTATGGACCAGTGCTAGAACAATGCTAGGTCTCGCAGGATGGGCTGTAGCTCCTGGGCGGTGGCCCCTTATTGAGTCCTAGAAGGCATGGACAGGTCATGGTCAAGGTCTTTGTTGTGACCATCAGCCACCACCATATTCCTTAGATCTCCTGCAACAATTATTGCAGCCAGGGCATCATGAGCTTAAGGGTTTCTGGATAGCCTTGGAAAATGCTTGCCAAGATGTCTGGTGGGAGGCCACCTTATAGCAGCTCTGGGTACTGTCCCTGCTGCCTTGAGGAATTGTATCCTTTGGGAAAAAGATGGTGGGTGTCTGGGTGTTCAGATCTGGCATCCAGTGGCTCCGTGGGAGGCATGTTGATTTAATCTAAAAAGTCATCTTCCAGCCACACCAGGAACTTGATGCACTGGAGGAGGCCCACACAGAGTGGGACAGTTTGTTTTCTTACTGTCCACTGTATCATGCAGCCAAAGCAGACATGGTGTAGACACAGGATAATGAAGGTCAGACCGAGAGTTGGGGGAGATGGAATATACCCTGTGCTGCCCACGGCGTAATGCTGTGGCCGTGGTCTCAGTGCATTGCAGAAGGCTGGAGAGAGCTCAGGGCAGCAGCTGCATTCCCATGGCAACCACAGAAGCACAACCAACAGCTTCAGGGACGGGCAGGAGAACTGCTGCCAAGAGCCACCAACGCACCATTCCGCACCAGCCAGAGCCTTGCTTGTCTCTCCAGGTGTTGTAGACACACTCAGCAGGAGTCCAGGCCTTAGTCAGGCTGGGACTAGCTTTGACAGCTCCTGGGCATGCATAGTGAGAGTCTCTGCCTGCCAAAGTAATGAGAATGGGGTCTGGGAAGAGGGTGGGGGCCAGCTGCTTTTCTTATTAGAACTCCTGGTCTGGAAGTTCCTGGGCAACAACTGGTGTCAGTGCCTCCCTGAAGCAGGAGAAAAGATGTCTCACTGCCTAGTTTCTCCATCGGTGGTTGTTAGCAGGCAGACAGACATGAATGAAGACTGAGGCTTGAGTATCTATAAAGAGAGAGGGAAATTAGTTCACCCTATTGAAATTGTTCTTGTTTATTTGATTGAAGTGGACATTTTTCCTGATTTCAAAAAACCTAGTGGACCTGGATGTTTGGATCAGAACCTAGCACGAGTTTGGTTGGTCTTTGTTTTTTTGTTTTCTGGTTTTGTTTTGGATATTCTTTGGGGTTTGTTTGTTTGGTTTGTTTGTTTGTTTGGGTTTTTGTCTGCTTGTTTTTTGCTTTTTTTTTCTTTTTAGATTTTTTTTTTGTGAAGTCTGAAGGAAGAAAAAGGAGCCAGGCATGGTAACAGCATAAGGAAATCTACTGTTTTTAGGAATAATGAGAAAGGCAAGGGCTTGTGAGACTCTAAAGTAACCATCATTTCTCTGCACAAATTCAGAAAAATACATATGTCTTCGTAAACCATCATTTCCTCAACATTTACACTACAGATAATTACACTCTCTGTAAAAAGATTTTTTATCTATGCTCAAATTTTGGAGGGTAAGAATTTTTTGGAAAAGCTTACTATCGACATTTGAATAGGTAAGTTTGCAGAATGTGATATTATGCTTAGTTATAAAACTGTAGAAATATTTCAGTTAGGGTATTTCTCTGTGACTAGTTTTTTCCATCGCAGAAAAATTCCCATTCTCTTTATGCCCCCTGAAAATGAAATTTGCCATAATCTCAGGTACAGTATGGACTTGCCTGTTACTTTCCTTGTTCACCTTGATCATGCTAATCAGAAAACCATACAGCTGAACAGATGAGGCACTTTATTCTAGATAGTTCTAGTTTTAAGCTTTTAGAGCTGTAAGGCGTTTAGACCAAAAATTGGCTGCTTTAGATTCTACATGCCTCAGCTCATCCAAAGTCATGCACATGGTATTGAAGACCTGGGCTGATTAAGATTACCTAAAAATCCCAACAGTGGCTTAATTCTGTTGGTTTGGAAATCGAAATATTATATCAGGAATGAACAATTTCACCCAAATACCAGCAGAAGATCTGACATAAAGTTGAAAATGAATCCCAGAATTCTTGCTTCCCAAAACATGGCAAAAGCCACAAACCAGTGGCTTTTTGTATTTCTAATTACAAGTTTTGTGACTTCTGTGTTCATCATTTGAAACTCTGAATTTCCTCACCATTGTTGAAATAAAACTGATTAGAACAGTGCGGTCTAATTTACTGGGTTGGTATTTTCTTTTTCTTCCACAGTTTTAAGAGACTCTTCTATAAGGGTTTTGATATGCAGACAGGTAGGGTCAACTACTTATGAGCATGCTCAACATGCGTTTTTCTGAGTAAGGCACTATGATCCTAATTCCTTCTTGACGTAAAGCACTGAAATAATTCTGAAGTGATCTTCTGATTTCTATGCTAGACAGGACCAAGGATATCTGATATATGCGTGCAGTGCTTTCACATGTCACCATAATTGTCTAGCACTGTTGGCATATGTGAACAAGCCACACGTAGGTTGGGCAGCAGTGCAAAAAGTTATATAGAAATTGTGGTCTGGTGATTGATGTAATCAATGCCCTTGTTTTTTATGCTCAGATCTAATTTGCTGTTCTTGTTCTTATGTCTTCTTACTGCTATCTTGCCTCACAGTGCACAAACTTCCTCAGAAATCTGAGCTATGCTTGTCTCTGAGCTATATCAACTTAGGCTTCAGGTTTCAGCTAGGGGTGCTTCAAGGAAGATTGGAGGACAAAGCAAGAAACCAGGACATTAAAAAAAAAAAAAAAAAAAAAAAAGAGAGAGAGAACAGGACTTTTGAGTTAATAAACTGGCCAGTTTAGAAAAGTGGAAGTTGTTGATTATTATCTACTTATTTGATACAGTCTTCATATCAGGAAAAGAAAATGAGTACAGAGCAAGATGAAAAATTGCAAGTGGAATTTGTAGGAAGATAGTTGGCCCCTGATAGCATTGTCTATATTGAAAATTCACTCTCCTTGATAAGATGGTTACAGAATTTCCCAGAGCACTCAGCTGAAATCACTGTTATATATCAGTGAAATCTGATAGGTGAAACTCTACTTCAGAAAAAGGAAGGACTAAATCAGGGAGTCTATAAAGAGTAAACCTTTATCTTAAAGCAATGTTTAAAATTATTTCCGCCTTAGGATACATGTGTATCATATCCCATTGCCAAATGACTTTTGTGTCATATTTGAGCTTCAAATACTTATGGGGCTAAAGCGAATAATTTTTAAACTATAACTCTAACAAGAACTCCTAGTGTACCCATTCGTTGCTCTCTCAGCAAAGCCAAGATGTGGAAGAATGTGTTAGAAACTAAATGTTTCTCTTAAGAAGTGGCTATAGCAGTAGAAAACTGTAATTTACCTGCTCTTCTGAAAGAATGCAAGATCATTACACAAAAATATAGGAAAAGACAGAGTTGTACAGATTTCAGTCTTGCAATAGCATGCCTGGATGATTCCTTCCTGTTTCAGGATTATTGTTGGTATAAGTTTGCAGCGTCAGCTGGTTTGCAGATAATAGAAAAGGGAAGAAATTGGACTTTTACACTGCAACTCGCTCCACTTTGCCTGTTGCTGGGATAAAAAGAAGAGATAAACCCTTCAACTGTTACAGAACTTTTCCACTATGTAGCACACAGTAAGAACTGTAAGCCCTAAGAGTTTAGAGCTTCAGGAGTAGTTTTAAGTCTTGGTAAAATGAGAGCAAATGTGGAGCCAGAAAGAGCCAGGTAACCCCTAGTGCTGAGCTGTTACACATGAAGGCATCTGCTCCAGGCACTCTGGGGTCTTTGCAACTGGATTTGTATCAATCATTATAAAGACTGTAACTTACCACTACATTCACTTAGCCTTTTTAGTGATCCTCGCTGAAAAAGGCATACAATTACATTGATGTGCCAATGGTGCAATAGTTACATGAAATGGTAATTTCTTTTCTTCCTATAAAATCCTTTTTTCAGAAGAAAACACAGAAAGTCAGAAAAATCCACATTTTAAACAGGCTAATAAATGAACTTTTCTTTTTGTAATTTGTTTTGAAAACAGAAACAAGAAAGTGTTTGGATTTTTTTCCCATAAAAAGCTATATCCCTTTCAAGATGCCACTTTATTGTATTAAAGAAATTTAAAGCTCAAAACCTTGGTAACCCATCATTTTTATAAAAGTGGTTTTGACTGATATGGTTCACTCAAATCTCATTTTCAACTGCAATAATTTTTTTTTTTGTCCTGAGTGTCTGAATCCATCAAAAATTGAAAAATGTGTCTATTTCTAAGTTTAATATTATTTTTAAAAAACAATATATTGAACTTACTAACTCAATATCTTATTTTGCCTATTAATGTAAGAGTAAAATAGTTTTTTCTTCTTCCATTTTTTTTCACGGTGCAGAAACTCTTTGGGGTAAAAAACAATAATGAAACCAAACTCAAACTATATCATGGAATAGTACTTAAGTGCTGTGCTTTTTTTAAAATACTATATCAGATATTCATAAACTAGTTGTTAGATGATTGGCTGGCACATCTATGTTGACAAAGCTTTAATGTTTTTCCTATTAATTGATTTCCCTCATGACATTGAGCAGATCTTCTTTGTACCATTGGTACTTTATCTCTGACATGGACATTGAGAATGATGTCTGTGATAATGTCAATGACCTGAAATGAAAATGTGAAACTAGAAGGAAAGGTTACATAGAGAAAAAGTACCAAAACAAAACAAGCCTGTTATGTTCAATCAAATGCCCTTGATCTCAGCGTAATTGCTGAGGACTAAAATTCAAATGCAAGGAATTATGTATGTATTAAGTAGATACTTACACTGATCTCACCAACCACTGTAACTTTCTCAAGAAGAGATGAAAAAATCTTTTTTTAAGCTCATCTCCTGTAGCTGTTTCCAAAGAGCTGAATATAGGCTTATTATTCATGAGAATGTGTTTCTGTCAGCCTTCAAAGTTCCTCATCTTAACCAACTAGTAGCATATCATATCAAGACCATATCATATTAACAAGAAAACTCTGTTTAACATTTAATAAATAATATTTTTGTTGGAGTGGAGGTATGTGATCTTTGTAAAGAACTTTTCATGCAAATACCTATTGCAATCGCACTTTAGAGAACTTGTCTTCAAAACCAAAGTATTGCTGCAATTTAAAAAATGAAGAATGATATGTGACATTGCTGATTTGACAGAAATTTTTCTCCTTCCCATTTTTTTCCATTTCCCCTTCCCTCTTCCAAATGACTATCATGGAACTCAGCAGCTGAGCAGCATTCTGTTCACATTAGTGTTTCATGAAACCCAAGTAGCACCTTGGGTGAGCATTTTTGGCTGGTAATTTGTGTGATAAAATCAAATATTTCGTAGATCAATGTTCTCTGGCCTGCAAACAGCAGTTGTTAGTCTCTCTGTGTCATAACCCATTTCATTTTCTTTCAAGATTTCGCTTGTGTACAGTCCTTGTATAACTAAAAAATAATTCCTTATGTGTAGTTAGTATTTATCTTCTGCTATAACAAACACAAATCTGGAGGTAGGCAATCTATTCCTATACTTAAAAACTGTCACCTACCTTCTTTATCTTTTTTATTCTTCTCTAAATGACCTCTTTGTGATATTGCTCTATGATACTCTTCAAGTTACTAACATTTCTAGCATAAAATAATTAGGGTTTTAGTAGTGTTTATTAAAGAGAACATAAAACAGCTGCTATAATAATATAGTTATTTGTTTTGAAGCTTCAGCAGTTGAAAGGAAGCAGAAGGTACATTTATTGAGTATGAAGGAATGTCTTGGAGGAGAAAAACTGTGTATGACTTTTTTCTCAAGCTAAATGGGACAGATGGGCTAGAATGGAAAACTGATGAATCTGACAGGAGGTGTGACAATTCCATACTAAGTGGTATAAGTAAAAAATTGAATGTGATTTTTTAAATTGCAAAATACTCTGAAATGTTCACAATTTGAAAGTTTCCTACACTGACTATAAAGAAAATGTAAATAGTTAATGTAGAAGCAGTTTTTACAAGCTGGCCAATTATATATCAGTTTCAAAACTCCAAAAACAATGCAAAAAGTACTCTCTGTAGTGATATTAAATATGTATATTTATTCTGAATTTTTTGAATGTAAAATAAATGTTTATTTTAATTGGAAATATTTTGGGAAAAACATACTAGAAAAGTGGGCTGCACAGTCACGGGTAAGTTATCTGACACCAAGCTGAGGGGTGTCATTGATACACTTGAAGAATGAAATGCCATCCAGAGGAACTTGAACAAGTACAAGAAACGGATCTGTGGGAATATATGAGGTTTAACAGGACCGAGGGCAAGATGCTGCACCTTGGTTGGGGCAACCCCTGATGCAGGCTAGGGAAGAACAAACTGAGAACAGCCTTGTGAGAAGGACTTGGGGATGCTGGTGGGTGAGAGGTTGGACATGACTTGGCAATGTACCCCCACATGGCTACAAACTCCTTTCAGGGAGTTGTAGAGAGTGATAAGGTTGTCCCTGAGCCAGTTTTTAACCCGGCAAAGAGTGCATCTCTCCAAGGTATGGGCTGCCAGCTTTTCCCGGAAAATCCCATGGGAGACAGTGTCAAAGGTTTTGCTGAAGTCCTTTGCTAATCTAGCAGTCAGGTCCCCTGTTCATAAGAGGAGATCAGGTTGCTTAGGCTTGACCGACCTGTGTGGACTATTGATGACTATATTCCCTCACACTTTGAATAAAGAACGGAAGTTTTACTTGACTCTTCTTTTGATATTAATGTATTTATAAAACCACTATATATTAACCTTTACAGAAGGCCAGATTAAGTTCTAACTGAGCTTTTACCTTTCTAATTTTATTTCTACATGATAGAGGTTGAGGGAGGTGATGCTACCCCTCTACCCTTGTGAGACCACATCTGGAGTGTTGCATGCAGCTCTGGGATCCCCAGCATGGGAAGGACATGAACACCTGCAGTAAGCCCAGAGGAGAGATGCTAAGATGATCAGAGAATGAAGCACGTCTTCTTTGAGGAAAGGCTGAGGAAATTTGGTTTGTTCAGCCTGGAAAAGAGAAGACTTGCGGGTCACCTAATTGTGACCTCCTAGTAGGTAGTTTGCAAGAAAAATGGAGAGAGACTATTTACAAGGGCATGTAGTAACAAGACAAGTAACAAGGGGGAATGATTTCAAACTAAAAGAGAGCAGCAGTGAGACACTGGAAAGGTTGGCCCAGAGAAGCTGTAGATGCCCAGTTCCTAGAATTGCTCAGAGACAGGTTGAATGGGTCTTTGTACAACCTGGTTTAGTGAAAGGTGCCCTCATCACGGCTGGGGAGTCTGGACTAGGTAATCCTAAAGTTCCTTTCAGCCTAACCCATTCTGGAATTCTATGATTCTGTGATATTAAAATTCTAAACTTCTACATTTTTTTTAAATTCTTGACTGATTGCAGAAGGTTGTAGTGCTTGCAGAAGGAATGCATGTCACTAAAATTAATAATACATGAAAACACACACAACACTGGATTAAAAGAGTTTTTGAGGATAACAGGAGAAATAGGGCAGGAAAACCTCATAATATTTAGCCTGTGCATATCTCCCTCTGTCTCAGAAAATAAATTTGACTAAGCTTTTTAATGCAACTGTGCTCAGAACTCTTAAATGATTGCACTTCTTTTTTGGGCTAAACACAAATCAAGAAACCTGGTTAAAAAAATTCACAAAGACACTACTTGACCTGTAAATTTAAGCTTAAAACCTCCCACATGGATACCCTGCTGTCCTGCCCTAACAAACAAAAAATGTAAATCTAGACCGAAAATACTGCAAACTCTAACATATACCATCTAGATGCAAGATAGTTTATGGTAACTCCTTAATCTCATTACTGAGGGACTGCAGAAAAACATATGCTTTTGAGGCTGTATATTTTATCTGCTGCATCAATAATTTCTCTGAGTATTTTTATATAAAAGTCAATAAAGTAACCTAGCGCAAAATGTTGTGCTACCCTGACATAAAACAACTTTTGTTGATACTGCTTGCTCTTCCTGCTTCCATTTATTATTAAATAATTGGCTTAATTATTTTAATCTGCTCTTGAATGGTATAGGATATAAAATATGCAGCACGTTACAAATACCTCTCTCTTACCAACAATAAGTGTAAATATGTATATATTTCCCAAAGCATGCTTAAATTTGTAGTTAATTTGTGCTTAGAATTTTCATTTTCATGATGAAATAATAAAAGACATATATGTTGTTATTGCCTATGTGCTGTGGGTAGCCTTGTGTCTGCTTTTGCTGTCCAGGGTAATGAGATTTTTTTTCCTGTGTTTTATTTCTTAATTTATTATTACAATTTTTATTTTAAAGCATAAAGAATAAAACAAGAATTCTTTTATCTCAATTGTTTGAAACTACTTTCTTAATATTAGTAACATAAAATTCCTAAAGCAGATCATCTTTCTGCTTCTTACTCTGGAGTGGGGAAAAAAAGAGATTAATTATAAACAAAACTATTATAGGAGGATTGTGAATGTGTTCACGAGAACTATCTAGTGTAAGGAAGCAGACTTCGGAGGAATATAGTGAAATTGCTCTAAAACAAAAGTATGCCAACTGTATGCTTGAGAAGTAGAAAGCTGGAAAGATATATGTGCATTGATTCAGATTCTATATTCCTTATACTCTAAGATAAGGCAATGCTATCTATTTTAATTTAAGTGCTAAGAAAGGAACTGGTCAAGTGTTTTTGTAAAATGTTTCTTGGGAAATCATTGGGCTGGACCAAAGCGGGCACGATCTGAGAGTATGGCAGGTTAGTGCTTCTCATGTGTCTGTAATGAAGATAGGGAAAGAATCTGGTCAAGAGTAACATTTGAAGATAAAGATTTCCAATTTGACTCAAAGCTGAATTTATAGAAAAAGAAATGTTCTCTCACGTGCTGCAATGAGACTGGCACAGCAGAGTTTATTTTGTGCCTCAGGGATCAGGTTGCAACAGGCTTTGGAGAGGCCAGACAGCTGATATAAACTAATGCAGTCTTCACAGATGTGCCTGAGTCTGACTGACATGAGAGATTTCAAACACATCTTACATTAGGCCTGTTCCCATTGCTAGCGCTCCCACAGTGGAGTGACAGTTCTTGAAACACTGTTTTCTCCCCATGAAAGTACAGCAGGAATTTTCCACCCTCAGAGAAGGGTATGCTCTTGTGGCTGCCTGTTTATGCCTGACTGCAATCAGGACACCCTTTCAAAGGAGGGGAAAACAGCATCTTCTTTGCAAGAGTGAAAAGGTGGGAAAAAGAGTGGTACAGTGGCATTACTCGCTGCAGCAGCAAATAATAAACTCATGACAGCGTTCACTCAGCCAGGTCTTCCTAATCTGTGTTCTCTGCCTGGTTTTGTCATGGGTTTGTTCACAAGATATGCATTCCTGTCACTCCTGTCTCCATTGTTTTTAATTTAGTCTAATTAAGTAGCTGTCATTCTGTTTTTGGGGGCCCTAAAACTTCATTACGATTATTAGAGAGATGCCTAAGGTGCAAATAAGACCATATGCTGAAGTCAACACTATGGATTTTATTTAATAGAAAAGGTACTTGAGAGACATAAAAACAAACAAACAAACAAACAAACAAGGGAGGGGAAGAGAAAGAAAGTGAGAGAGACAGACAGATTAAGTAGAAATAGAGCCATCCTCCCTGTAAATCCATCAGTGTCCCTTTTGTTTCTCTTCACTCTAAGCTTCTCAGAGGTGGGAGTCCCACAAAATATTAAGTTCAATGGATTAATATATGTCCAGGTATATGAGGGAATATTCAGCACCTCCCTATATGTACTGGGAGTAGTTTTACAGTGTCTTTTGCTACAGGTTTTGGATCTGTTGCAACCCTTCGGATTGTATCCATCCTCTGGTGGAAGACCTTAGAGATCAGTTTTGGGGGTGCCTCAGTGGTCTTTGATGGTTTATGACTTCTTCTACTGCCTCTCACATGAATGTCCCCTGTGAATGTGACCTCCTCAGAGGTGGGGAGTCTTATAGCTGAGCCAGTTTTTGTAAAGGAGGACAATTGGCATGATGATAAACACTATCTAGTCTCCACAGCATCTGCTTGTAGCCTTTAGTGGTGGTGTTCACCACTTTTGTCCCCTTTCACCCCAAAATCTCTGCTCTCCCATCTCGGCTGGGGGCAGTGTGAACAAACTGGGCCTCAGTAGATGAGTGTCTGGGCTATGGCCTGCCCTGTGGAACCCAGACAGAGCTTATTTTCCTCACAGATGTTGGGTTTTGCTTTCTTTGTGGATACATTCTTCTCCGCCTGCTCCTTAAACCTGAGATAACTGGACAATAGTGGCTTAACTCACAGTCCAAATTTCCATCTGCAGGCATCCTTGGGAGTGAGAAGACAATGGCTTCAGTGGTCACAGGTGAGCAGTTGCTTCTTTGCACAGTTTGCTACAGTGAGCAAAGTCCTTTGGTGATATTAACAATGTTGGAGCCATCAACTTTTCAGTCGCCCACAGTATGACAATAGTGCTGTTCCCCCTAATAGCCAAGCTCTTCATCATCTGTAACATGTTTCTCCTACAGCACTACTGTCTTCCCACGTAACGCAGTCCCCCAAGGCACAAAATGCTGGCTGTACTCTCACTTCTGTACCAGATCAAGCATTTCATTTTCTTTACAGGATCCAAAAACTTCCTTTGGATTGCTTTCAAGATGGAAAAGTTTCCTCGCTACTTAGTACCCTTTCACAAACAGTTATCACATATCTTTTAAATTCACATCAACACATGGAGATCGTTTAGTTTTTAGCTATTATCATACATTTAGAGGTCTTAAGTGCCTCTGCTAAAATACTATTTATGTTCAGCGACATCAAGACCCTGGATGTTATGCTCTACTCCAAGGCACTTGTTTGCCTAGATAAAGTAATTTGGTTTGAAAAATCTGTGATACATAGAATGCAATTCTTTGACAAGGTAAAGGCTTTTTATTCTTAGATTTGCATACACAAAAAAGTCAATGTTTGCAGCAACTGTTTATCAAATATGGTTGACATTGCATATTAAACTTATTAACAGCAGGACATACTCTTTAGGGAAGAATTTATTTTTTTTCTTACGGTATTTGTTTTCCAGATGTTCCTGCTTTGTTCTTTCTGCTTCTTCCTAGTAGGTAAGAGAAGAACTACTAAAAAATCAGAAGAAAAAACAAACAATAACTGTAGGAAGAAAAATGAGCATTTTCATAGCTTTACCTTATACCACAGAGATTTATTTTCATTTCTGCTTGCCAAGAATTTTCCAAAGGTTCCCACAAATGCAGCACAGAGCAGTATTCCTCAAACTACCTTTATTATCATGGTTCTAGACCTAGCTTCATTATTCATTGGGTAAAATGCCACATACTTTAGAATACTTTTAGAATGGTCGGCATGGGTAAAAGTTCTGATTAAACCTTAGAGATATTATTTTACTGGTGATTTCACTCACCAGTCATGGTGAGGGAAGACAAAAAAAAAGCACTGGGGTGAAACTAATTCCTGGATATGAAAACTTATTTAAAATAGCTCATCTACAAATTTGTTTTGATTTAAATAATGACAACTTCTTTTCAGCTTTTTGAACAATAGCCATGGATATTGGTCTTGGAAATTTGTATAATTAACACAATAAAAAGAATATTATTTATACATATCTTATCACCCTCAGTCAGAGCTAAGGGATAAAATGACTAATAGCAACTAGCTATTTGTCCATAAACGAAATTTTTAAACTAACTAATTCCTCACTGAAATATCATTGTGCATCCAGTCTCTGAACAAAACAGCTTATTATGGAGGCATTTATCATTTGTATGCCATAGGTTTTTTCAATTTTGCACATACAAGACAAGCAAAGGGAGTACACATCCCATGTTAAAACAAAAATGTTACATTTGCCAGTGCACAGAGGAGATATGAGAATGAGTGAAGTCATTCATGAGCAACTACAGATTCTGTATCTTGTTGTCCTGGTTTCAGTCTGAAACCGGGTGGAAACACCCATTAATTACACTACAATTAATGTAGTAGTTTTGGTTCACCAATTTGAAATTTTCCTGCTGTGAGATAGTGTTGTGGCGGGCCCTAAGGCAATGGTGGAGTGCCTCGACCTTCCGGAGAAGCGCCCTTGGAGGACATTCCTGAGGCACAGGCTTGTCCTCTGGCTCGCTCCCAGGTGGAGAGTGATTTCAGCTCTTTTGGTAAATCCCGCTTCAGCTGGCACGAGGTGGGAAGAGACAGGAGACGAATGTGGGGTCCCAAGGCAAAAAGTAGTATTTAAAATTGTTGTTACAAGTAGCCTTTAAAGGCTATGAAGATGTTTTGCTTAACCCCATGCTCAGAATAAATCTGAAAGGAATTATAAAAAAATTTAAAAATTATTCAGCCTCCATTTTTGTCATGTGTTCCGAGAAAGAGCCTCTTTCTTCAGTGATGCTGGAAGTGGGAAGAGAGGGCTTACTGGTAATCATTCATTGACAGCTCAGTGTAGGACTGAGAAATGGGTGGCAAAACAACACAGACCACTTTTTTCAGTGAGAAAAAAAATAAACAATATTAAAAATAAATCACATCTCAGGTAGCCCATACCATTAATTTTTCTTTACACAATTCAGATTAGAAACATTTAAAACCTCTGAGGAAAATGTTTGCAAGGAATATAATTCAACCTCTTCCTAGAGATGTTTGAATCTTTTAATCCTGTCCAACAAATTTTCAATATCTCTCACATAATGGTTTCTTCTAAATTAAAATTAATTAAACTCTGTAACATTTGACATTTTATCTTACTCAAAAATAAAAACATTAACTGTTTTTTATTTTTCTTTCATCTGATTTATAGTAATTCTCTTGAATACTGTATACTGATTAATTTAATGAAATGCTTCAATATGTTATAATAAAGTAATTAAATATGGTTATTCAGAAAACATTTGGACGTGTCACATTAGGCTGTAGAGCTACTAAATGTAATATAAGCCATTCATCTTGAGCTGACTGCAACATTGTTATTCCTAGTGAGAAACGCCTTAATTTGTTGAGAGTGACAATGAGATAGTTATTTTACTTCTATTGTGTTGAGGGTTGTTTTTTTTCCTTTTCTCTCTGTCTGTGGAATTTTTCCCCATTGACATACTAGGAAGCACGGATGCTAAGAAACAATGATGGCTAGTGACAGGAGGAGACTCCGTGTTTCTTTTTCTGGAGTTTCTCTCACGGGGCAGGGGGAGGAAGGGGAGGAACATGGCAAGATCAGAGGCAGGTAAAGGAGGGTGGAGGGGGTGGTAATTGCGAGAATGTGCTCATTGTTGGCTTTGGGATGAGAAAGGCCACTGGAAAACCTTGCCCCACCAATCCAACACGAGGAGCAGCCTCTTCTGGTGTAGGACCCCACACCCCTGCTAGGATGGTCTCTTCATTTTGCTATCTCCAAGCATCCTGTTGGAGCACTGGGACTGACACTCCAAGGATTCATCAGCAGAGTCTCTGCTCCACCCTTCCCATCTGGGACACAGTCACCCTCACCTGCAGCACTCTTGCAGCCACAAGGGGATCATCGCACCTGCTGCTGCCCACTGGAAGCTGGCCCGTGCTCATGACCTGTGCAGTGGTGATGGTAACTGCACCAAGAGGGGAAAAGTGCCCACAACCAAAACTGTTCTGTCTGTTGTTAATTTCAGTGTTGTTATTTTGTCTTGTTATATATTTATATAGATACTAGTAAAGAACTGTTATTCCTATCCCCATATCTTTGCCATATCTTTGCCTGAGAGCTCCTTAATTCCAAAGTTATACTAATTCAGAGGGAGGGATTTATTAGCTCCATTTCGAGGGAAGGCCCTGCTCTTCCCTAGCACACACCTGTCTTTTTTCAAACCAGGATATATAACTTCTACAGCATTGCATAAATTCACCAAAACCTCTTAAAATATTAAATTGGGATAATTTCAGATGATACATTAACTCCCTTTAAATCAGAGGGGACCTATGGAGAGACCTTGACAGATTAGAAGGCTGGACAACCACCAACCATATGAAATTGAAAAAGGGCAAGTATGAGAGTCTTTACCTGGAATGGGGCAACCCTAGATTTACAGACAGGCTGGAAAGCAGTGCCATGGAAAGTGACTTGGGGTTCCTGACTGATGTCAACTTGAACATGAGCCAGCAGTGCTGTGGCAGCCAGGAGGGCCAACCCTCTCCTGGGGTGCATCAGGCACAGCATCACAGCCAGGCAAGGGAAGGGATTGTCCTGCTTTGCTCTGAGCTGGGGCAGCCTCACCTCCAGTGCTGGAGGCAGGTGTGGATGACACAGAATAAGAAAGACATTCAGCTGTCAGAAAACATCCAAAGTGGGTCAGCAAGGTGAAGCCTGATGAAAAATGGCTGAGGTCACTTGGTCTGTTCAGCCTGGAGGAAACTGAGGGGAGATGTCATTGCTTCCTCATGAGGGGAAGAGAAGGGGCATACACTGATTTTTCTCTGGCTACCAGTAATACTAACAATCTTAATTCAAAGACTGAAACAGGTTCAAGAGGGAAGTGGTCACAACAGCTACTTTGCCAGAGTTCAAGAAGTATTTGGGCAATGCTCTCAGGCACATGGTGTGACTCTTGGGGCTGTTCTTTGCGGCGCCAAGAGGTGGACTTTAATGATCCTTGTGGGTCCCTTCCATCTCAGGGTATTCACTAGTTCTATGATTCTATGAAAACAGACAGAAGTAGTGTCATTTTGGAATAAAATGGAATGGAATGGAATGGAATGGAATGGAATGGAATGGAATAGAATAGAATAGAATAGAATAGAATAGAATAGAATAGAATAGAATAGAATAGAATAGAATAGAATAGAATAGAATAGAATAGAATAGAATAGAATAGAATAGTTCAGATGGAAAAGACATAGAATAATAATTTTTACAAATTATTGATTGATCTCTTCAGGGCCAGTTAATGATAATGTAAGGTCTCTCCAAATACTTCTTGAACCCTGACAGCCTTGAAGGGTTGTCCAGATTTTTTCTCTTGAGTTCCAAGAGGGGTTCCGTGTTTCACCTAACTGCTCTTTTGTCCCATTTGCTTGACTGAAGACATGGTGCCTGCTCCTGAGCTTTTAAAATTGATTCTTAGACAATCTCCAGTACTCATAGACTCCTAAGTCCTCAAAAGGAGGTTCTCAGTGTTCAGTGCTAAGTAGGTTCCTAAGTAGTTTAAAGTTTCTGTCTTGAAATCCAAGGGAGTAACTCTGCTGAAAATTCTAAACTCAACCATTTCATGATAACTGTGACAAAACCAGCCAATGCATATCCCACAAGACCTCTAGCCACAAATTAGAAACCCAGGAGTGCATTTTTCCTAGTTGACTCACTCAGTAATTGTGACCAGAAATTAGCCTCTACAGACTTCACCCATTTCACACGCTTGCTTGTCACAGAAGTACAGTGCTCCCATATGTCTGGGAAATTGAAATCCCTCATAGGGGCAAATGTAGCTGATCTCTCTTAATTGCCTGTAGAATATCTTCTCAGTGCTATAAGCAGGCTAGGCTATATTGATGATAGACACTCACTACAACATCTCCTTTGTTTTCCATCCCTTTTTTCATACAATGCTACTCCTCCAGCATGCCCACCCTGCCTATCCCTTCTGAACAGCCTCCAAGCCAGCACTCTAGTCGTGCAACTCATTACACCGAATCTCACTAATATCAATGATATCATAGCTCTGAGAACCAACCAATTAGTCATCTGGCAGAGAACTTGATGTTTGAATTCTGAAAAAAAAAGTTAAATGAAACAGTGACTACTAAGTTTTATTTAAGCAGCTAAATGTAACACCCAAGGCTGTTCCTCTGACTTGAGATTCTGTAAAGATGGATAATCCTTGTTCTACTCCCTCCACCAATTAGGAGAGTAAATGCTAGTAATGATTTATATTGAATAGAGGACTGAGATATAAATATTGTTGGAATTCAGTAGGGTTTACAGATAGTTAAGAATCCAAATGCTAAAGTCTAAGAAGTCCCTATAGATTCCTGTAGGGTGTGAATTGGTTCCTATAGCCAGAATCTCATGCACTTGGGTCACAATTACAATATTTTAAAGCATAATAAAAGTTAGAGAAATAGTTAAAACCTTCACTGAATTATTCCTTTGTAAAAGCTTAGAAACTCTGGAACTTTGCTAGAGAATAAACAAAATATGGTAACAAAGTCTTAAATTTTCCGGCTTTTTAAGAGATTTTCTGTGGAATTTATAAACTTAAATTATTAGTAAATCATCAGCTGGTGCAAACTGTATTACTTATGTAATTTGGCATATGCATTGAACATATCTGAGTTATGGATGAGAGCTGTTGATAAGTTCAGTATTGCATAGACTGCAATTGTTAGAAGATGTTTTGGAAAAATCGGGTGGCACAAATAACGAAGAATATGCTGGTTATCCAGAAACACATTTCAGTGGTTGTATGAATCAAGCATATGAATATATTTCTGCAGTGGGTCAGGATACTTCTCTCTGTTTTTGTCTAACCGGGACAATGCAGCCATATCTCCAGCTTCTGTATTTTGCTTTGAAAGTGCTGGAGAGTCATCTCATGCCAGGATTTTTTGCACATTCTATGCTGCACAATCTCAAATATCATGTATCTTTTATCTCTTTATCTGTAGATAAACTCATTATGGTATTTAAAATGACCATCCCATTATTGTGCCTCATTCCCAAACTATCATTTTTAACTTGTCTTGGTTGTAGAAAAACATCTGTTTTCTATTCAAAACTTTGACTGCTTCCATGGATATGGATCATTCAGACAACTGATGGCTCCTCTTCATGTGAAGATCTTAAGAACACAAATATCTGAATTAATTTTTTCTTTAGGACATATAGCAACAGCAGTACTGAAAATGCTGCTAGAGGTCTTATTTTCTGTATAATAGATAGGAGCTAAAATATCTAAGCATGAGAAAATTGGTCCATTGGTCATCAAAAGATCCTGATTCCTCAATGTAGTCTTTCCTCATTCCTCACACTGGAGGGTAAAAGATGAATTGGAACGGAATATGCATTGCTTTTATGATACATCTGAATTTGATATGTGATAGACTTCTAGTTCAGGAAGCTAGGGTTAAAGATGTTTATTTGATTATATGCTTCCAAATACCCTCAAAATAAAACAGGGCTCCATGTGCTTGCTCCAAATAATACCTACATATTTAAGGCAAATTTATTTCCAAAATACAACTTCTAAGATTACTTTTAAGATTTAATTGTGTAGACTTTCAGTACAAGAAAAAGTATTTTTTCAAATATTTCTGAAGTTTTAATTTAATTTTACAGTATCCATTTGAATAACTCCGTATCATTCATTCCTGCAGGGAGAGACAAAAATTTGCACAATAAAAATAGACATATTTCAATTTGATTTTTAAATAAGCTGAAGGGGCAAAAAAATAGGCATTGCTGCATAAATGAATAGTACAATGTTTAAAAAAAATCAGTTCTTCCCAAGAGGAAACTACAGCAAATACCATCATCTTTAGGCTGTTGATTTTGCTGTACACCTTGCTCCTTTATTATGTATTTAGTTGGAGCCTGATTTTTGTCTTATTTTCAGCTGGTAAGATAATAAATCTGTTACCCTTTTCAACCACATATAACAGAAGGAAGAGATAAGTTGCCTTTTTGAAGTGTGGTTTTATATGTAATAGAGAGGAATAAATGACAAAAGAATATGAAGTTCTACATGTCTTATTTCCAGAGTCCCTCTGACCATTATATTTGGCTAGGTATACAAATATGAACAAGTTAAGATACAAGTGGGATGAATAATCATTAAATAACAGTACTCTATAGTAATTGATAAGTTTTTTCAGTCCCAGCTATGTTTTTAAACTTCATGTTGGACAAATCAATGGTCCTTTTGTGCAATTATTTTTGCAACAGGTCAGGAAAGAAAGTATACTATGTGGAGACTCCTGTAAAGTGAAGCAGAACAGTACAAGCCAGGTAATGCAGCCTCCTGGGTTGCATTAGTAATAAAATTATCAGAAGGTCAAGGGAGGTGATCTTCCCTTCTATTCAGTACTGATAAGACACATCTGGGGAACTGTGTCCAGCTCTGTGCTGCCCAGTACAAACTCACAGTCTTACTGGAGAGAAGTCCATGCCAGGAACACAAATATGATGAAGGAATTAGCACATTTCTTTCTTTGAAGAGAAATTGAGTGAGATGGGACTAGTTCAGCCTGGAGAAGAGAAGGCTTAGATGTCATATTAATTATCAATTTGAGTAAATACCTAAAGGGAGAGTGCAAAAAAGATAAAAATAGACTGTTTCCAGTGGTGGTGTGACAGCAATCGCAAAATAAAAAACTCCAAAGTCCATCTAAAAAAAAGAAAACATTTATACAGAACGTGATCAGAGTGGAACAGTTTGCCTATATAGAGATTGTGGAATCTTCATCCTTGGAGAAATCAAAGGCCCAGTGTACAACAGACTTGGGCAATCTGCTTGTGCTTGAGTAAGGGATTGAACTACATGACATTCAGAAGAGCCATTCTATGATCCCATGAATATGAGGGTCAGCTGGCATTACTCATATAAAAGTGAGAAATTATTATCTGAGTGTGGTGTGCAGTCAAACTGCTTTCTGGTACAGAAAGTGTCACAGATGTGCTGATGTTTACTGGATAGGGAGGAGAATTAAAAAAAAAAAAAAACAAAAACAAAAAAAACCAAAAAAACACATGTAAAGAAGAGCTAAAACTCTGATAGTTTCCTAGGGAAGAATATCCACTGATAAAATATTTTTACTATAGTGGCTGTTCATTTGTGGGCTTATTTTAGTTTTCTTTTATTTATTTGCAAGATTTAATTGCAATAATAGCATGAGGAAAACCTATTAGAGAAAATGGAACAAACCATAATGAAATCAGGAAGGATAGTCATTATGAATTTTTTAAATTATGTATGGTTTGTGACAGTGAAGCACTCAAATAATACATAACAAATACTCTAGGAGAGTGAATCTACAGATAAAAGATTATTTTTATTTTAGTTCTGATATTTTTATTTTAAAAAATCAGTGAGAGTCAAGTGAAAGAGATGCCTCCTGTAAAAGTAACAAATTTTATGATGTGCCATATAATTTTGAGAATGTCTATGTAAATGCCTGAATGATTGGAACTGAGATGCTCCTGAAAAATACAACACAAAGATACTATATCTTTACAAATCATGCTACATTCTTGATTTTTGTGATTTTTTTTTTTTTTTTAGCAAAAGGAAGATTATGGACTTACGGATTTTTTATCTGAGTTTTGGGCTAAAGAAATATTGCATTTAAGTAATTATGAAATTGATTTTTTAACCTTGCAAAACTAGCTCTTTCACACACTGTTTTCACATTTATACTGAGTAACATTAAGGGTTTTCTCAGTCAGTTAGAAAACTTCTTAGGTGTTTTTTTTTTCTTCTCTGCCTATGGACAATGCACTAATTGTTTAAAAAAATACTTATTCTCTTGTTTTTTTCTCTTGGATCAAATTCTTTTCTTGAACAAATTTCCAGTTGAATCAGCAGGTGGGAAGAGATAGCAAACATAGGCCAAAATTGGTATTCAGTCTGTGTGCAGTCTTTCCCACGTGTAAAGTGAAAATGTTTCTCACTTTTCTCAACAGATCTTTGGCATTTTTAAGTTACGCATCCTAATTTGCAAGACTGCTTCTTCATGAGGTTTGGGAGAGCTGTCCACAAAAAATGGCTCTGATGCCCATTCCAAATTGGCATACAGTTTGCTTGCTGTATACTGTTTGCATTTGATTCGCACGCCTTCTTTCTGTTCTTAGAGGGGCACAGTGAGAAAATCAGACCAAAAGGCCCATATCATATGATACTTTTGTTGAAAAATTTTAGGTATTCAGGGAATTAAAAATTAGGACTAGCTTTCTGAAGGTATTTATAGATGCCTAAATTATTATTTTACCCCCCTTTTTTTTTTTTTTAATAAGAACTAATTTTAAGTCTGGACTGCTGCTCAGACCCAATTTTCACCAAGGACAATGGAAGGTAGGTAGCAATTTGTACAGGTATAAGTTATCATGATTGCAAATATCCAAGAAAGAGTATCAGTCTGAGAAACTTGTGCTTTTGAAGTCTCTATAAAGGGGAAAATTTTTGTGTCAGATAAGAACCACTCTGCCTCAGAATTGTGGTCAAGTGCTAAATCTGTTCCAACACTTTGTTGTCAATGTCAAATAGATCAGCTTGCATTTAATTTGTTCTGTTTCAAACCCTTTAGATAAAGCTTGTGGTGACTCTTCTGAACTGATGCTACATTAGGGAGTAAGAATGGGGGGAAATAATCCTTACTTTTAAAGGGACAGAGTTACCTGATCCCAAGGGTATGAATAATCAGAATAATCCAACTATTTTTGAGCAACAATGAGAAGATACTGCAGGCATCTGTAGTCCTGTAAGCCATCTTCTCATGCCAGCAGTGTGCATCCTTAAGCACACGTTAACAAGATTTGTATGAAGAGGTACTTAATGTTAGCAAATTCAAATTTGGAAGGGCTAATGAAAATGTAATGTATTTCATTTGATGTGGCTATTGTTCCTGCAAAACTGCTGAAATTTGCAGATTTACAAACACATAGCTACACCACCACGCCCCAGCACTCTCCAGGAATGTAGAAGTTATTTGGAAAAATGTAGAAGCAACAGTATTTTACATAGCCCTTCCAAATTTCTTCCATTGTTTTGGTTTAGCCTGAGGACTTTCAATAGTTTATGATGAAAACGCAGGAAATGATTTTCACTTACATTTCGTTTATTTCACTAGAATGCATAGTCTAGTTTAAATTACTGTGATTACAGTGCTAAGTTTAACATTTTTTTAAGTGCTGTTAGGAGAGTGATATGAGATACACTCGGGGAATAGCTGTTAATGTGTGCAGTGTGTAAATCACAGGTTATTATTTGGCTGCAAAGTCATCACCTGTTTTCAATGTGAATATAAAATAATTTAAAGCAGGGAATTGGAATATCACATTTTGTGAAGGATCGTTGCTGTGTCCTTTGCACATCCAACTGGGAGTATATGAGGCAGCTTAACTATCAGGGAGATTCACTGAAGCTAAAAAGATTAGCACTAGCTAGCAAATTCAGTTTCAAAAAAACCTTGCATTCACACAGATTGATTAGGGTCGTGGGGTATTTCTACAGAGTATGATTAATTCTAGTGTATTTCTTTTAAGGAAAGATTATACTATATTTTCTGGTTTATTCTTTGTGATTATGTGTGGAAATGTATCTCAGTGACCTCAGATTACTAGTAGACTCATTTGTCTCACAGCTAGAGGCCAAACTTTATTAAGATACAATAGAGTGAAATATCTTAACATTTGTGAGAAATAGAATCACATTAAGTTTTGTGGTCAGTCGAAATTTGTAGCTGACAGTGAAAACGTGTTGTATACTGAAGTTACCTCTACCTTTGCATCATTCTCCATAGGGGCTACATTAGATTGACACAAGACTCTGCAAATTGCTTGAAATCCGTTTTAACCTTTACACTTGCAGTGCAGTGCGATATTTGCGTCCTAAAGACTCCATAGGCAAAACAGGAATAAGTGAACAGTGACTTTGAGTTTTGAGTGCATGACTGCTTATTTTCTGAGTTAGCTGAACAACAGGTGAGAGTCTTTTGATGTACTGTAGCATATATGAACCCACATATTTTTTATCCTCTGGAAAGCATGTACCCACCCACATCTATCTAAGTGCAAAACAAAATGAATGAAAAGCTCCTACCCCAAACAATCTTGAGTCTGCTGGAAACAAACCAGCTATTTCTAATCATTAGTTTTAACAGGTACTGAGCACCTAAATCTTACATGTTGACCTTTTTGTTGCTTTATTCAGTAAAATTTAATTTGTACTGGATGTGGCAACATTTTTTAAAACTAGCTTTTAATACTTTTAACAGAAGTGGGCTGCCACCTTCAACTGACACAGGAAAGACCAATGGTGTCAGAGGTAGTGCAGCAAGTTCGATTAACATATGACAAGTAGCTTGCTCACTGCTGTCTTCCATATCCCACCGTCCCAGACAAACTGAGCCAAAGCTCTGCTGATTTTGTCAAAAGGCCATATAGCAATACAAAAACTTCTTCAGCACTGCAAGAGCTGTCCTTGTTGCCTTCTCTTCCATCTTGGAAATGCCTCCATAGATCTACAGCTGGCATTAATCAACATACCTGCACTGACTTAAAAATAAAGTTTAGTTATGCCAGTTAAAGTTGCACATCTACTGTTATTATTATTTTATAGGAGCTGGCTTAGCACCAGCAATCCAGCTTTTATGATCAGGGGTATGAACTTTTAATTCTTACTGCCTTAACCTCCAACTGAAGTTCAGAGGTTAAAAAATAAATAGCAAAAAATTAATAGAAAAACAGGCTCCTCCACCATGTTTCCTGAGTTTCAATATGCTTTTTCTTGATCAAAAGTATTTTTCAATAAATTGAAAAAACTGCATTTTTAAAAAACCCATAATGTAATACACCCTAGGGAAAAAGCTGGGCTTACAATCTACCTAGCCTCTAAAGTCACTTGCAGACCTCCTCTCTGTGTCAGTACTACAAGAAAAATTATGGCATGCAGACAATGTCTTCATGTCCAAAGAATGGGGTTTGATGTCATTCTCCAGTGTTAATTTTGATAGCATTTCTGGAATGCCAGTTTCCTCCTTTAGAAATCCAGAAGTTTATTTAAGACTTTTGGTACTTTTAACCCTAAAATAGTGGAAATATGTGTCAGCAATAAAAATCTATGAAACACTTTGTTTTCAGAGATTACTTGCACACACCACTATTACATCTGCAGTAATTTCTAAAATAAACTTCATGCTTCATGCACTGTTTGAAAACAATAGTGAACTTCTGTGATGACAGTACTGTACACATACAGTGTAATTCCTTGGAAGGCTCTTTTTGAGAAAACAGCTTGGTGTAAACCTATCTCTGGAAAATGAGCAAAAACAAGTAAGAATTAGGCAGATCATAAGATTATGATGTATATTTTCAATAGCTGTGTACTTGGAACAGTGTGCTTAAGAACTTAAATACTATCTTAGTGTCCAGCATTAATGAAATATATTTTTAAATTAGTGTAAGCCATGAGTCATGCAAAAAATGGAAGGTAATATATGTAAATGTATTAAGAGTGGGTTTTTTTCTCACCTTTCCTTCCCAAGTTTTCTTTCATATTTTCTCTCTCCATACAAATATAATAGAGTAATTAATCATATGGTATTTTTCCTTTGACAATTTTAGCCTCTTGAATTCATTTATATACTCAACCAGAACCTCCTTATGCCATATTCTTTGTCTTGCTATATCTTGCCCAGTGTGCCATCTACAATTCACCTCAAACAGCATTCTACAGCTGTTCAAAAATTATTATCTATCTAAGAGGTCAATAAAATGAAGGTCTATTAATAACACACATTATAAGGGGTATGCCAAAATGACTGTCATATTCTCTTGTGTGAGAGCTGTCTTAACATAGGAAAAGCTGTCAGAAACCCATTAGAAAGAAATCATTCTGCTTTTTTAATAGCGGGGTGTCAGCACCTCAATATTTTCCTGTGCTGATAGATGGGAGGGGTGGGAACTAAAGTTCTCTATCACTAGTTCAAGACTTTCAAAGCTTGAGTTCTCGTGTGGCACAAAACAGAAACAGCAGACTTGCCGAAGAGTCACTGTTACAGACTAGTGATGCCAACATATTGATGTTTGGAGCATTTGAAAATATGTCTGCTTAGTTACAGTGAGGGACTCTTGAAAAGATTCATATCAGAATAAAACCAAAAATCACTGACCAGAATCACTTCAATTTAAATTAATCCCATTCCGTGGATTTGGAAATTCCATGGAAACATCCTATGTTTGCTCATAGAACATGATGGCACAGGATTATACTTCATCTTGTGTAAGAAAAGTAGTCTCCATCTGACCTTAATGACTATATATCCTGATATGAGCGAAAAAAACCCAGCTCCTCACAACCTACACCTCTGTCATCCATTTTATGGGATGACACAATGAAGAATTATGATGTCCTGGTCTGCTCTGAATATTACACAAGTCTCACAGTGGTCAGCTGTAATCAAGAGTGTGGGGATATTGAACAAAGTACTTAAAAAATGGTCTAGGTTGCTCTTTAAAATAAGAAGTACAGGTAAAGAAGAATCTAGGGAAAGTAATTTTAGCATTTTCAGTCATCATTGGGGTTATATTTCATAGCGGATGACTGTTACTTATCAGATTTGCAGCCTGATTTTCCACTTTTTGCATTGTTTTTCAAGATTGAATGATGCAGTCCTTTTGGAAGAAATCCTGCCAGTCAGCAGGATCTGTTTATTTAGCTTATTCTCAGACAAGGCATACACAGGAAATAAATTATTTTCATTTGGATCCTTATGTAGCAGAAGCTTGTGCATTATTGTACAAAGCTGAATATATGCTCTCCATTCCTGTGGGAGAAAGCTCCAGAGACCTTTCTGTGAGAGAAAGAAACAGGTACAGAATATGGTGTGAGATAAAGTTGGGGGTTGAATTGTTCCCTTTTCTTTCTGTGGAATTTCTCCCATTGTTATGCTAAGTAATTGTGGCTATACCTTAAAACGACAGATAATGTTCTCTCGTAGGGGGGCGGGTGGGAACCGGAAAAGGAAAGGTGGGATGGGGGGTCTGGAGCGGGGGATTCTCTCTCGCTTGGCTCGTGGAGTGGGAAGACAACCTGGGCTCCGCTCTGGCATCTTCCCCTGCCATCCCAGCACTGAGATCCACGCTCCCTGCCTTTGGACATCGCTCTGCTGCTCTCCCATCTCACCCTACTATCTCCGGACACTCTGCTGAGCACCACGACCGACACCATGAGGGGGAGTCACTTTCCCATCCCCTCTCACCCCTGGGCCGCGGCCGCCATCACCCAGCCCTCTTCAACTGCGCGGGACCTGCCCTGCCCCCACAGCACCGGTAACAGCACAGGGAGACGGCCTGCGGCCAGAAGGGACTGGAGCGGAGCTAGACTGTTCTGTTCTGTTGCCAATTTTTATACCTGTTGTTGGTTTTTTCCTGCCTTGTTGGATATCAGTAAAGAACTGTTACCCTTATCCCCACACCTCCTGCCTGAAGGCTTCTGATTTGGACCTAAAATAATTAAAAGGGAGGGGGTTGCACTCCGCATCTCAGGAAGGGGGCTCTTGCCTTTCCTTAGACCATACCTGCCTTTCAAACCAAGACAGATTTCAACACCTGCAACTTAAGTGTCAATCTGTTTTGCTAGGTAAATGTATTTGAAAATTCCTAACCACAAACTAAAGAGAAAAGATAAAACTTGTTCCAAGTTAAGCATGGAAGTATCAAGTAACTGTGTAACATAACTTGGACCATGCTGCTGTCCTCTCCCTACATTTACTAAACTTCTAAACGGAGTTTTCAAGGACTCAGATCAATTTGTTTGAAGATTGGAGTGGAACTGAGGTTCCAAACACTGTTGGAGATTTGAGTGCAATGAGTTTTGAGTGGAACAAATAAAGTAATTTGGTTTTACTGATAGAATTCTATGCAGAATTAACTGCTTTTAAACGTTTACAAGTAGACAGGTGATGGTTTCAACTGTTACTTCTTGCAACAAGGAAGAAGTGAGGAAACCCCAGACTGAGACACAAGACACTTGAAACAAAGAAGAAAATTATACATTAGTATCTATGTGAAGAAAATAGGACAATTTACATAGTAATTAGAAATCATAAATGTTAGTGAAATAATAACTACAATAGTGGAAAATGCTCAAATTCCGGATAAGGGTTTTGATAGATCATTTGGTGAAAGATGGACTTTCAGGGAGTTTAGACTCCCAAGTGCTTGTCTAGCCGCCAACTAGTTGTTATCCTGTCTCTAAGTTGTGGTATGGATGAGACACAATTTTTCATTGGGGTGCTGTGGCTTATCTCCAGTTTCTGAAGCTGATGTTTTAGATGTGGTCTACAGGCTTGGAGGTTGGCAGTTAGGTATGCATATTTTCTCAGACCATGAAGCAGAGAAAACCATGTAACAATGCACAAAGGCAAACCGAATTTACCTCTTGCTGAAATTAGAAGAAAAAGATGGATGAGTTAATGCTATGCAAGCTTAATTTGGAATTCATAGCCAGGCTTCTCTGACGTGCATATTTGTGCTTTCTTTCAGCACGACTAAACAATATATTCAGGGATACCACAAAACAGTTGATGTTTATACTGTATAAAAAAAAAATTTAAAAAAAATTTACATTTACATATTTGAGAAAAATATTGGGACAATGACATTTCTTTCAGAACAAAGTTAATACCTAGGTAACATTTCTGACTTTAGAATGCCTTAGAAAAAGTTTTTAACTTTAAAAGACCCTTCCTTCCTTCCTTCCTTCCTTCCTTCCTTCCTTCCTTCCTTCCTTCCTTCCTTCCTTCCTTCCTTCCTTCCTTCCTTCCTTCCTTCCTTCCTTCCTTCCTTCCTTCCTTCCTTCCTTCCTTCCTTCCTTCCTTCCTTCCTTCCTTCCTTCCTTCCTTCCTTCCTTCCTTCCTTCCTTCCTTCCTTCCTTCCTTCCTGGAATCCTTCCTGGAATCCTTCCTGGAATCCTTCCTGGAATCCTTCCTGGAATCCTTCCTGGAATCCTTCCTGGAATCCTTCCTGGAATCCTTCCTGGAATCCTTCCTGGAATCCTTCCTGGAATCCTTCCTGGAATCCTTCCTTCCTGGAATCCTTCCTTCCTTCCTTCCTTCCTTCCTTCCTTCCTTCCTGGAATCCTTCCTTCCTGGAATCCTTCCTTCCTTCCCTCCTTCCTTCCTTCCTTCTTTCCTTCCTTCCTTCCTTCCTTGAATCTTTCCTTTCTTCCTGGAATCCGTCCTTCCTGGTATTCTTCCTGGACTCCAACCTTGCTGGAAGCCTTCCTTTCTGGAATCCTTCCTTCCTTCCTGGAGTCCTTCCTTCCTTCCTTCCTGGAATCCTTCTTTCCTCGTATCATTCCATCCTTCCTTCCTGGAATCCTTCCTTCCTGGAATACTTCCTTACTGGAATCCTTCCTGGAATCCTTCCTTCCTACCTTCCTTTTTGGAATCCTTCCTTCCTTTCCTGGAGTCCTTCTTTCCTGGAATCTTTCCTTCCTCCCTTTCTGGAATCCTTTTTTCTTCCTTCCTTCCTTCCTTCCTTCCTTCCTTCCTTCCTTCCTTCCTTCCTTCCTTCCTTCCTTCCTTCCTTCCTTCCTTCCTTCCTTCCTTCCTTCCTTCCTTCCTTCCTTCCTTCCTTCCTTCCTTCCTTCCTTCCTTCCTTCCTTCCTTCCTTCCTTCCTTCCATCCTTCCTTCCTTCCTCCCTTCCTTCCTCCCTTCCTCCCTCCCTCCCTTCCTTCCTCCCTCCCTCCCTCCCTCCCTTCCTCCCTCCCTCCCTCCCTCCCTTCCTTCCTTCCTTCCTTCCTTCCTTCCTTCCTTCCTTCCTTCCTTCCTTCCTTCCTTCCTTCCTTCCTTCCTTCCTTCCTTCCTTCCTTCCTTCCTTCCTTCCTTCCTTCCTTCCTTCCTTCCTTCCTTCCTTCCTTCCTTCCTTCCTTCCTTCCTTCCTTCCTTCCTTCCTTCCTTCCTTCCTTCCTTCCTTCCTTCCTTCCTTCCTTCCTTCCTTCCTTCCTTCCTTCCTTCAATCTTTCCTTTCTTCCTGGAATCTGTCCTCCCTGGTATTCTTCCTGGACTCCAACCTTGCTGGAATACTTCCTTTCTGGAATCCTTCCTTCCTTCCTGAAATCCTTCCTTCCTTCCTTCCTGGAATCCTTCTTTCCTGGTATCATTCCATCCTTCCTTCCTGGAACCCTTCTTTCCTGCAATCCTTCCTTCCTGGAATACTTCCTGGAATCCTTCCTTCCTACCTTCCTTTTTGGAATTCTTCCTTCCTTCCTGGAGTCCTTCTTTCCTGGAATCCTTCCTTCCTTCCTGGAATCCTTCTTTCCTTGCTTCCTTCCTGGAATCTTTCCTTCCTTCCTTCCGGGAATCCTTCCTTCTTTTCTTCCTGGAATCCTTCCTACCTGGATTCCTTCCTTCCTTCCTTCCTTCCTTCCTGCAATCCTTCCTGGAATCCTTCCTGGAATCCCTCCTGGAATCATTACTGGAATCCTTACTGCAATCCTTCCTTCCTCCTTGGAATCTCTTCTGGAATCCTTCCTTCCTTCCTTCCTGGAGCCCTTCCTTCCTTTCTGGAATCCTTCCTTCCTTTCTGGAATCCTTCCTTCCTTCCTTCCTTCCTTCCTTCCTTCCTTCCTTCCTTCCTTCCTTCCTTCCTTCCTTCCTTCCTTCCTTCCTTCTTTCCTTCCTTCCTTCCTTCCTTCCTTCGTTCCTTCCTTCCTTCCTTCCTTCCTTCCTTCCTTCCTTCCTTCCTTCCTTCCTTCCTGGAATGCTTCCTTCCTGCCTTCATTCCTTCCTTCCTGGAATGCTTCCTTCCTGCCTTCCTGGAATCCTTCCTTCCTTCCTGGAATCCTTCCTTTCTGGAATCCTTCCTTCCCGCCTTACTTCCTTCCTTCCTTCCTGGAATCCTTCCTTCCTTCCTTCCTGGAATCCTTCTTTAATGGAATCCTTCCTTCCTGGAATCCTTCCTGGAATCCTTCCTTTCTACCTTCCTTCCTGGAATCCTTCCTTCCTGGAATCCTTCCTTCCTGGAATCCTTTCTTCCTTCTTGGAATCCTTCCTTCCTTCCTTCCTGGAATCCTTCCTTCCTGGAATCCTTCCTTCCTGGAATCCTTCCTTCCTTCCTTCTTAGAATCCTTCCTTCCTTCCTTCGTTGTATCCTTCCTTCCTTCCTTCCTTCCTGGAATCCTTCCTTCCTTCCTTCCTGGAATCCTTCTTTCCTGGAATCATTCCATCCTTCCTTCCTGGAATCCTTCTTTCCTGGAATCCTTCCTTCCTGCAATCCTTCCTTCCTGCAATCCTTCCTTCCTTCCTACCTGGAATCCTTCTTTCCTGGAATCATTCCATCCTTCCTTCCTGGAATCCGTCCTGGAATCCTTCCTTTCTACCTTCCTTCCTGGAATCCTTCCTTCCTGGAATCCTTCCTTCCTGGAATCCTTTCTTCCTTCTTGGAATCCTTCCTTCCTTCCTTCCTGGAATACTTCCTTCCTGGAATGCTTCCTTCCTTCCTTCCTGGAATCTTTCCTTCCTTCCTTCCTTCCTTCCTTCCTTCCTTCCTTCCTTCCTTCCTTCCTTAATTCCTGAAATCATTCCTTCTTTCATGGAATCCTTCCTTCTTTCCTTCCTGGAATCTTTCCTTCCTTTCTGGAATCCTTCCTCCCTACCTTCCTTCCCGCAATCCTTCCTGGAATCCTTCCTGTAATCCTTCCTGGAATAATTACTGGAATCCTTACTGGAATGCCTCCTTCATTCCTGGAAACTTTCCTGGAATCCTTCCTTCTTCCTGGAATCCTTCCTTCCTTCCATCCATCCTTCCTTCCTTCCTTCTTTCCTGGAATCCTTCCTTCCTTCCTGGAATCCTTCTTTCCTTGCTTCCTTCCTGGAATCTTTCCTTCCTTCCTTCTGGGAATCCTTCCTTCCTTCCTTCCTTCCTTCCTTCCTTCCTTCCTTCCTTCCTTCCTTCCTTCCTTCCTGGAATCCTTCCTTCCTGGAATCCTTCCTTCCTTCCTTCCTTCCTTCCTTCCTGGAATCCTTCCTTCCTGGAATCCTTCCTTCCTGGAATCCTTCCTTCCTGGAATCCTTCCTGGAATCCTTCCTTCCTACCTTCCTTCCTGGAATCCTTCCTTCCTTCCTGGAATCCTTCCTTCCTGGAATCCTTCCTTCCTGGAATCCTTTCTTCCTTCTTGGAATTCTTCCTTCTTTCCTTCCTGTAATCCTTCCTTCCTGGAATCCTTCCTTCCTTCCTTCTTAGAATCCTTCCTTCCTTTCTTCCTGGAATCCTTCCTTTCTTAAATCCTTCCTTCCTTTCTTCCTGGAATCCTTTCTTCCTGGTATTCTTCCTGGACTCCTTCCTTGCTGCAATCCCTCCTTTCTGGAATCCCTCCTTTCTTGAATCCTTCCTTCCTTCCTGGAATCTTTCCTGGAATCCTTCCTTCCCTGAATCCTTCCCCTGCATCTCAGTAATACCATTGATAAAAAATGGCATGACTGATAGAGTATATTATGATCTATAAAATGTTTTTCCCCTTTATTATCTAGCATATTCTTGTCTAAAAACCGTAGAAGCCTAACTAGTTCACAACCCTCCCAAGATTATTATTTACACTTTTTGTTTATAGTTTCTTGTTTCTTTGTTTGGTTTTTACAAGCAGAAAGTGTACATGCAGGAAAATAATTCTATTTTGGCACTCGGGGTTTAGTTAGGAAAGGTAGAATAAGGGTTGATCTGGCAGATTTTACATGCAGGAAATATGTAGACCTGGATTTACAAATTTAAAACTTTTGAAAAATAGTATCAGTGATAGTATAGAAGTTTTTTTTTTAGTAAATAGATTTTGATTTTGCACTGAAACATTTTGTCCACAGGTCATCTAGATAGGAATGGGACCTATCAAAGTAAAATACTATTTAGTTCAAGCAACACAGCCCATTTTGTTTTATACAACCTGGAACCTTGTGCAAATCTGGTTTTGTTTCTTTTCTTCTAACTTCTGATACTTAAAAAATGTCGAATTATAATAGGACTTCTGTTTTTCAGAGCCATATTACAAGAATGAAGCAGGTATATAAGCACTATTAAGAAATGTTAACCCTGTCTATTCCCCGGAGAGAAGTGCTGCTGGTGACAGCTAGGCTGTAATTTCTAAAGGAAATATTGGTTGGCAAAGGTAGAAAGCAAAGATGTTAGAAAATGAAGCAAAGAAAAATTAAATGTCTTGGTTTAGGGCAAATTTGGGAGGAAACCTCTGAATGGGGTCCCTCTAGGAAACAGATTCTAGCAGCCCCTCCCCCATTAGGTTTGGGGAAAAAATATTTCCTCAGAGAGAAGTGGGAAATAAAACCTGTTTATTTAACAGGCACAGCACTTCCCAGCACAAAAATGAACAATGGTAAACAGCAAAACCTCTCTCTGCTCCAAAGAGATGACAGATTCAGCAGTGTCCCTTCCGTGGCTGCAGCCCGGCTCACTCAGGCTGTTCTCAGTCCCTCCAGCCTGGGAAATGTCACAGCCCAGGCCAGGCCTGGTGGGACACAGGTGTGAGCTCCTGTGCTCCTCTGGGTTTTCAGTCCACAGCAGGTTCAAACAATTCCAAGAAAAAGGAAAGAAATCCAGAGAACTTTGCCTCAGCTAGCCAGAAAAAAGCAACCAAAAGCAAAGGAGAGCTCTCTCCCGCTGTCCACTGCAGACAACACAGTCTGTGTGAAGGATGTGGGGAGCCGGTGCAGTCTCTGATAACAAACTCTGCACCTCTTCTCTCCCCTTTACTCCTGGAACCAGTCTTAAAGCTGCAGAACTCAATATTCAACACCAACAGAACAGACAACTGGGGATACAGGCATCATAAAGTCACCCCAAGACAGAAAGTTAGCATCCTCACAGAACACATTTGAAAGGCCAAACAGACATGATGAATGAGAGGCAAGCTGTGGCTGGATGGTAAGCTGGTAGGATGGTAAATTGGTAGGATTTGGATTGTTGCCAGCACGTGTGTGTGTGTGTGTGTGTATGAACATGCCCATGATGATATTATTGATCTGTTATTTGTCTGAAACCTTCGCTAGTAACATTTCAGAAGAAGAAGAAAAAAAGTAGAAGCAGTCCTTTAGTTCAGTCAGCATTCAGCTTTTGCAGTTTGTCAATGCATCTTTGATATGAAACTGACTTTTTTTCAGTGTCTCACAGTCTTTAGGGGTATGTAGTGTCATGGATTCCTAGGATGGGTTGAGTTGGAAGGGACTTTTAAAAATCATCTAGTCCAAGCCCCCACAATGAGCTGGCAATAACTTTTATAGCCCACCTGATAGAGTTGGAGAATAAACAAGCCTACAGGCACACTAGTCTGTTAAGTCTTCCATATGTCTACAACAGCACATTTTGTTTAATTCTAGAAAAATAGAAAGCGAGATTTAGTATAACATCTAAGCCGCGTATTTGCATTTGAAAAAATTGCTGAATCAGTATGCAGTTTTTTGAATAAAATGGATGAAACAAATTTACTGAACGAAAGATATTTAAAAGAAATATTCACATAAAACTGCTATACAAAGTGTGCTAACTCTAGAAAACGAATTTTCAGGTCTGTGGAAAATGTCATCTACAATTTTTCTTCTGACACCATTAATATAAGCATTGTAACTTCTAGTAAAATTCATTGTTCTAACTGGGAAGAAGGTAGAAAAAATAGTATGTGTGTAAATATATAGGTGCATGATAATGACTGTCAAAGGCTTCACACCAGATTATATAAAACAATTTTGTGTTCCTCACTGGAAAGCCTATGTCAAAAGTTCCTACACAGACTCAGACGACACCTTCTGTTTTAGATTTCTGCCTCTGTCATGTTTGATTGAGCAAGAGAAAAGCTTTAGTGGGATCTCCCATGCACATAAGCTCAAATTATGCAATCAGGCTCATCATCAACAATACTAGTTTGGTCTTACACAATAACATTTATTCAGATGTTACTAAAAACATGGAAAGCATTGTTGAACATATTGAACAGGTGGAATAACTGAAATAATTTTAAAGTGACATCAAAATTCAGCAGAAACACTTCAGAAGTCATGTAATTTTACCTGTATTTGCAACCTTTTTATCTCCAAATAGAAGATATGTTTCACATTACACAACTGAGATTCTGACAGTCATGCAAAGTACATTACTAATATTGAACAACAAAGATGCATTTGTCTACATATTATTTTAAATCTGCTTTCACTATTTCCTGAAGTTGTTATTTTTTTTGTTTAAAATATTACTACTTCAAAGCCATCTCCCCAAAAATTTTTGATCTGAAACATAAACTATTAATGTACCAACTGGTTTGACTTATACAAAGTGACTGAATTAAAGGAGAAGGTAAGATATCTAAGAACTAATTAGAGACTATTCAAAGGAGAGCTATGAAAATGCAGAACAGTCTACAGAAGAAGCTGTATGAGGAGCAGCTGAGTCCACTTGGTCTGTTCAGCCTGGAGGAGACTGAGGGGAAATCTCACTGCTGTTACAACTTCCTTGTGAGGGAAAGAGGAGGGACAGGCACTGATTTCTGCTCTGTGGTGACCAGTAATAGGGCTTGTCAGGAAACTCTGTCAGGGGAGGATTGGATATCAGGAGAAGGTTCTTTCTCCAGTAGGTGGTTGGGCACTGGAAAAGACTTCCCAGGGAAGTGGTCACAGCACCAAGCCTGACAGAGTTAAAGAATCATTAGGACAGTGCTGTCAGGCACATATAATGATTCTTCAGGATGTCCTCTGCAACTGGCTTTCAATCCTTGTAGGTGTTTCCAAGTCCTTCCAAGTCAGAATGTTCTACAACCTCTAAAGCTATTAAAACCTGACATATTTTTTCCACCTGTAAACTGATATATTGTCATTGAAGTTCAATCAGTTCTCAATTTTTAGGGTAATATCCTTCACAGATGCAAATTGGTGCAGATGCTATGGCCCTGATAGGGATAATTGTGCCTTAGAATTTGAAACTATCATAATTTTTATGGAAGTAAACTGTATTTCAGGGCTTGAAAATTGAGAGGAAGTAAACTTTTATATCAGTACACTTCAGAAAGAAATTTTAACCTCAGCATATACATTCACTAAAATGAAAACCTGGAACCAAATTAATCCTCCAAAAGCTATGGAAATTTTAAATTAAGTCTGCCTGAAGAGCTTTATTGTGGCTTCCTTCACACCTGCATGTGATGCAAACTCATGCATTGTCTTATCCCCAGCCATATGTTCACTGCTTCAGAACAAATCATAGTAAAAACCCTAGATTGCTAAGCTGCATCTTGTTCTTTGCCCCATTAGTTGATGTGTGGTCCAAACCTTGTCTTCCATACATTGTTCAGAAGAATCCCTGACAATCTCTCCTCTTCAAACCTGAGCGCCTTAGTGATGCACCTCCATTTATATTCACAGTTCCCTTGGAAGGGTATTGAGTCCCACTCCTATGTGGAAAGGAGAATCCAGGATTAATGGATGCCTGTGGTTGAAAAAGAATAGGAGAAGAGTCCAAAAAAAAGCTCGCAAACTATTATTAGCAAACTACACATGGAAATTTATACATATTTTACACATAATATCAATAAACAACAATAGAATAAAGAGAAAGAGGGAAGAAAGAGGGAAAAAAAGATACAAAAAGGAGGAAGGGGATGAGACAGGAGAGGAAAGGGGATCAGCAGTCCTGGGTCTAGCACTGATTTAGCCAATATTGTGTCCAGAGTCCTGGGGTGAGCCACATGGACTTTGTGAGAGCAACTTCCCCTTGGGCTTTGGTTTCTCACTCTTCACATAAATGAGTTAGCAGGCACAGTCCAGTCTTCTGTATTTTTCTGGAAATAGTTCAGGAAGCTTTGAGGATGTTTTGATGATCTTGGTCCCTTTGTCTGCTCTTTGATCAAATTTTGGTGCTTGCAGGGTATGTTGGGCAGTCACCATGGACCTGAAAAGGAAAACTGGCTCCAGAAGGTGTGCTGCCATACCTTCGTACAACTCCCTTTCCAGGCACACTCTATTCTAACCAGCCTGCTTGAATGGTCATCAGAAGAAATTTTTTCATGGAAAGACTTGTTAAACTTTGGAATTGACTGCACAGGGAGATGATGGAGTAACCATCCCTGCAGACATTTAAGAAATCATTGGATGTGGCGCTAGTGCCATGATCAAGTTGGAAAAGTGGTGGTTGGTCTAAGATTGGTCTAAGATTGGATTCAGTGATCCCAGAGGTCTTTTCTAACCTAAAAGACTCCATGACTTTTCATTTGGTGTTTGAGGAAGAGCAGTGCATTAACTCCTTACTGCTCAGGTTTCTAGAGAGGAGAGAGGGTATCACAGTCATTTCAGGATTTCCAGCTGAGAGAATGGAATATATTCTTTCTCTCTTCTCACAATATTTTTGTTTCATTTATTTTTGTTCCAGAAATGAAAACGCTCTTTAAAGGCTTAACTGTACCCAGAGGAGAAATTATTATTTTATAGAAGAGAGATCAAAGGTGTTTTGTGAGTGCCACTGAGACAGTCACAGACAGACACTTTTTTCACATTTGAATCGACAGGGCTGCATCCAGAAAAGTGTGTCAATGGAGGCGGAGATATGTAGTTGAGCAATTATAAACTTCTTATTATCCTACAATAGAGGTTTTCAATAAGTAAACATAAAGGGAAAAGAAGTAAGAACTATTGTACCAGATAAGATTATTCTAATTAAATTTAATTAATATACTTTTGCATTACAGTATTTAAATTCTAATTTAATTTAATAAACTAATTTAATATATACATTAATTATGTTGATTAAATGGAAATTAATATGGTAATTCACTATGCCCTTCAGTTTCAAGAAAAGTGTTAAGTCTTTTACCAAATGATATGCTCAGAATAGAGGAGACTGGGTAATAATACAACTCAGCATTTCTGTCCTCTCAGACTCTTTCACGGTTAAAAAGTCCTTTTGTAGAGTTATTTTTCTTAACCTTTAATTCCAGAAGGACCACTTCACTTTTAAAAACAATCCATAGATCTTCCCAGTATTTTTTTGCAGCTGGAAAGTAATTAAATGATTATTTATTATTTAGATATTAAAAAAGTCTGGTTTGTACAAAAATGTATTATGATTAAGAACGACACAGTTCCGGATGGTTTAAAGAAAAAGAATAAACAAAATAATTGTATATCCATCTTCAGAATATGTTATATATTGTCAACTTTCCATATGGATGTATTTCTTCTTATTATTTTTGTATTTATTTCCAGTTCATACATGAGCTTTTGGGAAGGAGAACTGTTGATTCATGAGATCCTATTTATGACTGCCAAAAGACTGAGTAGTACTGTTTTAGAGAGTTCTTCTCCAGTCATTACATTTGTATATGGCTATGAATCTAAATATTGAATTTTCATGGATAGCTGATGTAGTAGTCTACTGGAAAGAATGTGTGCTGAAGTTTATTAATTGTGCATTCAAACCAGCCTAGACATTTGGGTCTTCAATGAGTGACTAAATCTCATTGTCTTAATGGTGTTTGTGTAGTAGATCAGGTCAATCCCATAATATCTTCTGTATAAATCTGGCAAAACTGCTTAATCTATGTGTAGTGTGTACTGTTTTTCGTATTTAAATCCTGACCTTTGCACTATCCAAAAGAGTGGGCATTTTGACTGACTGTGTTTGTGTACTGAAGTTTCCTTGCATGGAGAGCAGAGTATATGCACAATGATCTCATCCAGCTGTGCAACCAAAATACGTCCATGGTATCTATACTGGAAATAAGACTCTAAGGCACAAAAACCCGCACCAGTGGAAGCCTTCATCAATAAGTGAATGATTTTTGACATGCTACCTCTGACTTATGCAGCCCGAATTATTTAATCGATAGTATATTTCAGGGACTTGCAGTCTGGGCACCATATTCCAGTCCTGGAAAGTGAATGTGTGTCTCATCAGGTGATCCTCAAAGAGAGAGAGAAACAAATGAGGCAGAGGGTTTGTACTTTTCTTGGTTATTTCGAGCTTGACATTGAAGTGGAAAATGCCAAAACTTGCTTCTGTACTTTAATAAAACAGTCTTCTGGTTTCTGTAATAGGTGATAAGTTGAGCTAAGCAATCACAAAGTTTAGGGGCTCTTTGAAGAATCAGAAATCATTCTCTTAGATAGCCTCACTATGTCATGGCTAAGTGTTACCAGTATGCTGTGGAAATGCCTGTGGTTGGGATACACTAGACAAAAGGACCTGACAGTGCTGTGACACAGCTCAACAGAGCTTCTTGTAGCAGGAAAGCCAGCAGCAGAGCTCTGCAAGACAAAGGCTTGGAGTGTGACCTCAGCTACAGGGAAAAGTCAGGAAGGGAACCAAGAGCATTGTGCTGATGTTTAATGTTTGTACTGAATCTAATGGATCTGGGTTTTTTCTCCTTGTGGGATTAGAATTAAGTCAGAGAACCTACGTGTTGCGTGATTCAATAACAGTCTTTGTTTTAAAAAAAAGTCTTTGACTGTACCAGAAAAAACTGTTTTACTGTGGTTTTAGAGAGCATGTATATATATATGTATACATATATACATATACATATACATGTTATGGACTTAAGGATTAAGTCTCAAATACCACAGATTGAGATTTTTCTGGAGATCAGAGTTATTTTTCATATATATTTATAATTCTTATTTAAAAAGTAAATCATGATAATTTTTTAAAAGCATATTCTAAGATTAAAGAAATCCCACCTGCAATTCCTTACAAATGCATTACAATTTTTCTTCCCTCTACTCCCTGTGTTTTGACAGAACCCTTTAGAAAAGCTATGCATTTAAATTTAGCCTCTGTAGTGAGGAATTTTTAATCCATTTCATAAAGGTTGATGAATAACATTTGACTTTCTCTATAGTTGCGTGTTGTCCTAACACCTTGTAAAGCCAGGCTAACTACATTACAAAAGTCACTAAAGGGAATTGCGGCATTTGTAACGAGTCCCATTTTGCAAGAGTTTTCACTCTTAAGCTTCATAGTAACCAATAGACTGATATTTTTAAATTGCCTTCTCTAAGTACTTGGTGCAGCCCAGATATCCAATACAACACTAAGAAATACCAAAGAAAGGGTGCACAAATATGTCTAAACTAATCACATTATGGTAAGCCACTTTGCCGTCAAATCTGTTTCCTCATCCTACCTTGGAAGATAGCAAGTTACCATGGGTGACTTCGAGACTAAGGGATAATGTTGAAATAAACTACTGAGACTTTTCTGTAGTGATATTATATAATTTTTAATAAATGACACATTATTGCCCTTGGTTAATTAAATATCAAATTTCATTTCTTGAATAGCAGAGAACTATGAAATATATTATGACTGCTTACTAGACTAGAAAGGCACCCACCCATAATCGTTTATTAAGTCTTTTCTTAAGAGCTCTGTTTCCAAGAAATTTAAATTTAATTTCAGCCTCTAACAACCTATCATTGGTTTTGATTGCTGAACACAGGTAGCCCAACTACCAAAAATATTTAAAGGTAATTTGTTCTAAGACTAGTAAACTGTTACCTGGTTAAAGAGGAAAATTATTTTGCTTGGTCTTTACATTTTTTCTATCTCTTCCTCCAGTTTCAGGTTGGTGGTTTGACTGTTTTAACTTTATAATATGACAGAAGAAATCTTTTAAAAATCATCTGACATTCTTTTGTTTTGAGGTACAGGCCAATTGTCAGGATGATTGTTCTAAGAAGACCGTTGCAGCATGTTTTTTCCAAAAATTATTGGTCAGTATTTTAGATATTACAGTGGGGCTCATTAATAACAGGAACTATAATACTTCTTGTTGCTAGATTCAGGCAGCAAAACTGTTTTTCCAATTATTTGATTTCATGTGATGATTGTTTTATAAAAGAAATATGGCTAAAACTGGGTCAGTGAGGACCAGAACACAGGACTCTTTCTTTCCAAATCACTGAGTCATGCGTATGTTGGTCTTTTTCCCTATTAAAACTAATATTCTTTGCTGCACTAGTGACACTGCTTCAATAAGAGGGTTTGGTTTTTTGGGTTTTTTTTTGTGACCAAGGAGTGCAGTAAATAATTTCTTTTCAGGGATGAAGAGAGAGTATATTATCTGCCAGTCAAGAAAAGACCCTGGAAGATGGACAAAGAAGATCAATAAAACAAAGTATGTGTCATCTCTCTCAACAAAATGTGCAAATCTCAGAAAAAAGCAATTTGTCTTTTCCTTTCACTAGCAAATCTATGACTGGGATATTTCCATCCTGTTCTACTAGGGTAACAACATGCACTACCAGTTTAATAATTCTTCCGGGAAAATGACATCCCTTCATTTAAACAACCTTTTTCTTACTATAAAACAATTTATTTTCCACGTGGCAATAACCAATCTTCTTTCCTATTAGTTATAGAAAGTATGAAGGACAAAGGCTGGATCATGTCTCCCCTCTAGGGAAGGGTAAATTCAAGTTTTTCAATGGTACTGCAGTGACTCAGGACCCTCCTATTTATTTCAAAAATAATACTAGAAAACTTTAAAAACTAATTTTCTTCAGCTTCTTAGTGCTTTTACAGATTTGAGTCAAAAGTAATGTTATCTTATATCTCACAACAGTAAAGTTCCCAGAAGTTACTATATACAAGGGTATCTTAAGTGCAGAAGGGACCCTGAAATGTTGTCTGAGCTTTGAGCAAAAAAGTACAAATTTAAATCTGACTGTGAAGCTAGAGGAGAAAGCATAACTCAAATTCTGTCATAAAGAAATTATAGGTTTGTTCCACTCATGACAAGAATACTGTGTTTCTATGGGGTTTTGATTCCAAATTCTGGACTTGCTTTACTTTTCAGAATTGTACTGAAGACTGGTTTTATGTCAGAAATATATATAGTGGAAAGAAAACAAGTTGGCATAGAAATACTGGATTATTAAAAAAAAAAATCAGAATAAACAAAATTACAGAGATGCTCCAGTTATTTTTTTTCCCAAAGAACTGGTAAGCAATATTTAGTTTTGAAGGATAATAGTTATTACTAAATCTGTATTTGGCTCATGTTCCTCCAGATACGTGTTCCTCCAGATTATGGCTAGTTAGGGAAAAATCAATCCGGGACTACACATGGGAAATTGAACATTGCTTACCTAACACCAGTTGATAATTGTGCCTTTCACAGAATCACAGAGTGGGCCAGGTGCGAGTCATCTGGTCCAACCTCCTCCTCTGCTCAAGCGGCGTTATCCTAGAGCACATTACGTAAGTATTATGTCCAGATGGTTCCTAAATACCTCCAGTAAGGTATTTACTCTCCAGTCTTTGAGGTGGAAATTCCTGTGCATCAGTTTCTGCCTATTGCCCCTTTTTCTATTGCTTGGCATCACCAAGAAGAGCCTGGCTCCATCCTCTTGATGCCCTCCTTTCAAATACTTATAGGCATAATTGATTAGGTGCCCTCTTGGACATGTTTTCTCAAGGCTGAATAGGTCCAGGTCCCTCAGCCTCTTCTAATAAGAGAGATGCTCCAGTTCCCTAATCATCTTTATGGCCCTCCAGAGGCCCCATTCCAAGACTTCCACATCTCTCTTGTACTGAGGAGCCCAGAACACAAAACTCCCAATGCAGCCTCACCGGGGCTGAGAAAAGGAACAGGATCACCTCCCTTGATCTGGCAATGTTTTTCCTAATGCACCCCAGGATCCCATTGGTCTACTTGGTCCCCAGGGCACACTGCTGGCTCATGGAGGGCTTGTTGTCCACCAGGACCCCCAGCTCCTTCTCCACACAGCTGCTTTCCAGCAGGTCACCCCCAGCCTGTGCTGGTGCCTGAGATTGTTCCTCCCCAGATGTCCCTCCCTCTATGTGCCTTTGTTGAATTTCTGACAGTTTTTCTCTGCCCAGCTCTCCAGCCTGTCAAGGTCCTTCTGAAGGGCTGCACAGCCCTCTGGGCTACTGGCCACTCCTCCCAACTTCGGGCCATCAGTGAACTTGCTGAGGAGATGTCTGCCCTGCAAAGTCATTGATGGATAGGGCAAACAACACTGGGCCCAGTATGGAACCTTGGGGGACAATACCAGTGACAGACCTCCAACTTGACCCTATGTCACTGATTGTGACCCTCATTCAGCCAGTTCTTGTTGTCCACTTATTGAGTTCACCCCTCCTGAATTTGCCTATGAGGGTGCTGTGAGAGACAGGTTCCAAAGCCTTGAGAAAGTCAAGGTGGACAATATCCACCTCTCTCCCTGCATCTATCTTGGCAGTTGTTTCATCATAGGAGGCAATCAGGTTGGTCAAACATGATTTATCTTTATTGAATCTGTATTGACTACTGATCACCTTCTTGCCATCTGTGTGGATAAAAATGGCCTCCAGAATGAGGCACTCCATCACCTTTACAGGTATTGATGTGAGGATTGCAGACCAGTAGTGCCTTAGGTCCTTTTTCTTCCCATTTTTGAAGGCTGGGGTGACATTTGTTTCCTTCCAGTCCTCAGGAATATCTCCTGATCAAAAATAACCCTTCAAAGATGTTTGTGAGTGGCCATTAATATGGTATCCACCAGCTCTCTCAGTCTTTCTGCTTGTCTTTATAGAGGGGCAGGCTGTAGTCCACAGAGGCATCATTCCTCATCTCTGCAGGCACAGACACTCTGTCACATTTGCATCTGTTTTATGGACTGGTCAGTAATGGCTTCTACTTGTCTTGACCTTTATGGGGGGGTCTCTCGTTGATGAAAGAATTCTTCCAGATGTCAGGTTTCTTACTTATCTGTGTCTCGTCTGGTACCAATTTAAAATATTCAAATACCTTATTTCTTTTCTGTCTCTGATTGAGGAATTTATATTATGTGCAACACTAGTAGAAAAAGGTCATCCTCAATCATAGAATTATATAACAGTTTGTAGACAAGTTTGTAGACAAACTGCAAACTAACCATCTTTTGCTTGGTTGTTGCTTTCAGGAAAAAAAAGGTCATGCTAATATTTCTGTTCTGATTGTACTTCAGAAGTTGAGGGAGAATGTGTGCTATGTGGTGCAATAATGTGTATGTGTGCATGGGTGTGTATGTGTAGGGAGAGAATTCAGAGTTAAAAGGAATACAACATGAAGCAGGTACCTGCAAAAATACATGATACAAAAAGAGAACATGTATGATAACCATGATACTTAGGAGGATTTTACTTTTTCAGTAGCACTTATAATGCTAAGCAATATAATTGATGTGTCAGTTATGGAATGTATGACGGTGTACTTCAGTCCTGGGAAAAAGAAATCCTTGCATTTATTCCTTTTCATTGGTATTCACAAGAGGATTGGGATGTGGAATGGAGTTGAATATGAAGAATATATGGGTCAGCAGTCCCCATAAATGAAAATGGCTTGGGGTTTGGCTGAAAACCCATTAAAACCAATTTTTTTTCTAGAGATATAGGCTGTATAAAATATTTATTAATATTTTTTATTTATCAAAGAAATAATTTCTCAATATTATGGGAACTGCAGAGAAAACTATTATCTAAATCAGTCTTAAAAATAGAATCAAGTTCTGATGCTTTTAGGGTGCATTTCAGTTGGTGTCTGAAACTTTAAACTAGGTAGCGTTTTATGTACAACAGTTTGCCTTTTGATGAACTCAGTAATAAATAGACAAAAGAAGTGTTTAAGACTCACAAACATGTCAGTATTTATCTCTTTTGTGTTATGCCCTGAGGACAGTACCATATCTTTTGAAGAGTGGTATTTTATACAGCATGAGATTTCTGTTCAATGAGGTTAGAAGTTTTTATTGTAGTTTGCTTTGTGAAGTTTTTTGTACTTGTGAAAAGTGTAGACCACTTATGATCATGTAGCACTGCTGTGCACAACTTCCCAAGGGACTGCATCAGACTATGCTGGTTGAAACCACCAGACACTGGCAGCATGGAACTGTCTTCTGCATTTAAACCCTCTTGCCCACCACATAATCTCTCAGTCTCTGGGATGTGAAAGACAGGAAAAATCGCATGCAGAAATTAAATGTATGGATCCTGAGATTTTGAGCAGCAGCGTGTCAAAACAAAATAACAGGATATTTAGCTATCTCATGAGGATAACACATAAATATTTTGTACAGTTTTAGACCTATCAGATTTCCTTAGCATCTGTTACTGGAGATTTTTGAAGTGCTTCCAGATGCAAAGCCCGTAGTCAGATGAGCTGCTTGGATACACACAGGTTATCATGCATGGTTATTTGGAAGATTTCTACATTGCACAGTCAATGCCATGTGGAGAGGAAAAACCTCTGTGACTTCTGAAGCTGCTCAAGAGAAGAAAAATAATATGAGCCACCTTTCATCAGTAGTTACAAATTTCAAATACTCCTAAGCTTTGATCCTGACTTAGATACGAGGTCTTCTTGCACATTTCTATTAAAATGTGTCCATTTCCATCTCTCCAATGGCATAAAAAAATCTAAAATCCTTGCTGGATTCAGGAAAAGGGAAGGCAAACTAGCTGATATTCTTGAAATAATTTCTAAAGCATTATGAGTTCAGAAGAGATATCTTTTATAATTGCTGAATATTCAGCACCTGTCCACGTTACAGCAACAGGATTATAAGTATTTGTTCAAAGGAAGCTTGGGATAGAAATAGTTTAACACGTCTGTCCAGGCGGAAATTAATCAAGTCCCAGTAGCTTGTGCAATAACAGAAGTGCTAGTATTCATCAATTTTGTGGTGGGCTTTTGCACTGTAAAGCACATCATGCTGCTTAGTGACAGTAAATAGAGCTGCATGTGTCCAGTGAGAATCTATGTATGTCTCACTAGCAGAAGATATACTAGTGCACTGACTACTCCCTAAAGAAACAGGAGATAATTTGAGTATAGTTCATTTTTTATTAAGCACAATAATTAATAAAGTAGCTAGGCTAACATAACAACTCTCAACATCTGTTCCCTAACCTCTACAGAGTAGTAAAACATGAATTACACTAAAGTTAAGCATTATCATCACCTGCAGTTCCCTACTCTTTTCGTACAAAAAGACATCAGCCAGAAAATAATTAGAAATGCAAATAGAAAAGCATAAAGGATATTCTGGTAGATGAGTAATACAGGACAAATCATCAATGAGACTCTGTTTAGAACAGATTTATGACAAATTATGGGAGAAGGTGAGAAAAGAAAGGGAAAGAAAGTGGAGAAAGATAACAACAATAAAAACAAGTTCATAGTCCTAAAATCCCTATTAAAAAAAAAAAAAAGTAAAAGTGCAATGTTTGCTTTAAATTGCTCAATGGCTTACCTCCAAATTTCAGAAATGGATTTCCTTTTCTATAGTGATGTGAATAAGTTTCTTTTCTTGAAAATATTATTTCTTAAATTACTACTCAAATGAGTATCTGAAAAAAATTGGAAAATCTGTCAGCAGTTAGCAGAGCTTTTACTGGTTTTTTCCCCCTTGGGAAAAAGCTGAGTCCTTAGGCTATAGGTCTTCTGGAAATTCATGAATTGTGACTGTGATAAATGTCATTAGAGATGATCTAATAAATATATTTGTACACATGTGCAAAAGATACTAAACATATAGGCTTTTAAGTGGACAAATCTATTGTCAAAACATAAAATTGAAATAATAATAACTGTATTAAATGAAAGACAAAAACATTATTTGAATTTGAACTTGTTTGACTATGTCGCTGAACTTGGTCTTATCGAGGTGCATGTGAATTCCATTTGTTCATATGGTCACTGTCAAAGGTATGTCCAGAGGCAGCAGGACATACGGATTTTTTAAGATTTTGTTTACTTTCTTTGCTCTTCTATTTGCTTTTACTATTTTTCTGCAGTATGATCATTTCTTCTGTAACTGATCACTACAACTTCCATACATATATATTAGTAGCCTAAATTTTATTGCTGACTGTATTGCTTAACTGTAGTGAAAAACATAACATACCTGAAAATTATGGTTTAGAATCATTTATTTGTTTGATTTGATCTCTATTTGGAGGCAGAAGAGGATAATATGCTCACAGAAAAAGTACAGTTTGCTTGGGAGATAGTTAATAGATAGACCCTCCCTTAGTGAAGAAATGTTTGACACAAGCTCTCCTATGCCGATAGCCAGAAATAACTTTGTTATTTTTATAATTTTATTGGCCTTTGTTTTAGACTCATTTCCTGATCAGATAAGGTATACTTTAAAAGCATTGGTCTTCCCTTAGAAGGAAACAGCTTAACATTCTTAGGAAACATCTACAGAAATAATGGGATTGTAATGGGAATAAAAGCAAGGGCTGCATAACAATTTTGCAAAATTATGGTATTACTTTTTTTCATTATTATTCAGGATATACTTTTGAACTTTTTCTTTCTATGTGAGCAAACCACATTTCATAAAAACAGAATGCAGTCAAAGGCAGATGTAAAAGTGATCAAAGATACTGTGCTGTTATAATGAATAGTGACATAATAGTGTTATTACAATATGGGTGCCTCACTGCAAGATCTTGTCAGTTGTAAGAGAGCTAACTTTTCCACCTCTACAGTGATTAAAAGGAAAAAAAATCCATTATGTTAAAGTTGTCCAAGGTATCTTTTGTTCACATAAATCGTACAACCATGAACATTATTCTGTGTTTGGATGATTCTATTGCCCCAATTTGTGTGATGGCATCATGTTGAAAGTTTATGTGTGAATGTGCTGAGATTTGTTTCATTAGTGTCTTGTATGCAGGTTGATTTTGCTTTGTTTTGTTGAGTCAGATTTGCAATCAGAGTGTGTGAGAAGTTGTTTCTGGATGACCCATGTTCTGAACTTTACTGACAAGCATATGTCAAGAAATGGCTGTTCTGGAGAATTGCCATTAGACTTCACCTGTGTTTGAAAAGAAATAGTTACTTTTCATGAGCACAAATGCCAATATAAAGAGGGAAAACCCACCAAAAATCCACTATCTGAAATGTCTCTTTTTCAGATGTTAAAAGGATATGTTACTCAATGAGAAACTAAAGTATTTCACAGCTACTGTGGAGTCAGCGCATATAAATATACTTCAAAGGAGAGAATCCCATACAGCTCTAAGATTTTTTATGTATTATTAATAATCAGCTCTGGATATTATTTAATCATAGTGTGAATCTGAAGTACTAAAAATACTTTTGATTTTAATATTATGCAGGCTTGCAAAGGCATTGCACTTTTCAAAATAAGCTTTTCTTATGTCAGCTCCTTGACACAGTTCTGTTCATGGTTTAGCTGCTGGTTTAAAACTTATGGAAATTATTATTTTTACCATGAAAGCACTGCTGGATTTATTTGGATCAAGATCATGACCCCCTCATCCAAAATTTTATTAAAAAACTATTTAATATTCTAAAATTTTTCTTTTGAATGCAATTATACAGATAACTTAGAAATGAATACTAAGTAGTAAACCTTTATTTTGAGATGTCCAGGGTTAGTGTCTGAGTGGACTTTTCTACCTGTACTTATTTCTCTATGTGGGTTTAATAATGGAACTATTTTCTCATTATGAAATAATTCATCAAAGCAATTAAGTTCACCCAGCTCCGAGCCATAGCAATCACTCTAAGGTTGACAAAATATGTAATAGCTTATATAGAGCACCTGGAGACAGAACTATGATCAATACTTTGAATTTTTTCTACAGATTTTTCTGGTTGTTTTTTTCAAGCACCGTAGTTTTGCAAAGATACTGAAGGTCTTTATTATAGTCACGTTTTTATTAACTGGGGGAAAAAAAAGGAAAAATAAAGTGATCCAAATATCATAGCACCTATAATTCCATGTAAGACTTAATGCCACAAAACATTTACACTAATTTGAATATATATTCTGAATGTACTGAGGATGTTGTTTGTCACTAGAAAAAAATGTAGAAAAGACATGTAGAGTACCTGGTGATGAAGGAGTTTAAATGATGATAATTACATGATCAATTTTCAATTAATATGTTTTCCCCATTTTTAATAATAAAAAATATTTATGACTGAAGCCTTATATGTAAAGAAAAGGGCAAAGTGGTGCCAGTTTTTGTATTTGTTTAAAGTTGAAAGGTATGGCAGCACACAAACAGTATTTTAGAAAGAAAGTCACTGCAAAATTAGAACTTCACTTCAGTGACAGTCTTCCCTCTTCATGAAGACGTAGCTTTCTAGCACTGATTTTTTCCTTTACTTTGTACTGCAGTGTTAAGATGAACACCTAAAAGACACATGGTTGCTAGGGGCAACTCATTGCTGCAATGTTTATAGCAGACCTTGCAAAATTATTCCCTATTCGGAGTAATGTCTTTAAATGTCAAGGGCACTTTGATATGGATGTATAGTCTTAAATATATAAGAATAACATAAAATCATGTGGACTTTTCCTTCTAAGATTTTATTTTTCCTTCAAATCTCTATCCTGAGATAGAGCTAATTTTCTTCATAGTAGCCAGTATGGCGCTGTGGTTTGGGTTTGTGACTGAAACAGTTTTCGTAACAAAATGAAGTACTTGTTATTGGTGAATTGTGCTTGCACAGTATTGAAATTTTATTTTTCCACACTCTCCACCCACAAAAAACAGTCTGGAAAGACATTGGAGGTTGGTAGGGCACACAACTGAGGCAGCTGACCCCAGCTCACAATAGAAATACTCCCTGTCCTATGAGGTCATAAAATATATGTTAAACTAGTAAGTAAGTAAAAGAGTATACATTTTATTCAACAGCTTTTTTTTGTACAATGTTCTTTTTATTGGGACTGTTGTATTTTCTTTAAGCCTATAAAATTTCACACAGTGTTAACCTTTTTCTCGCTCCAGAAAAATCTTTTCTCCATCATGCAAGGTCAGGTAGAGGAATTAATAATTTAATACCTGATTGTAACTCTGTACTGGACCCGGCTAGCAAAGAATTATTTTTCGTCATAACAGCATTTTGTTTATAACATAGAATTTATTCTCTTCATAACATGCTCGCTTTTTTAATTTTATATTGAATTAGTTCCTTTCCTTTTGCTTTACTTACTAAGTATGGAGGGAGATATGACTGAGTGGCTTTGGGGTACTTAGATGCCCACTGGGGTTTACCCACAACAATGATTTTTAAAAATTGAAATATTATATGGGAGAAATAATACAGGGCATCCTTGACTTAAACACAAAACTGACATTCATGAAAATGATTGACTAGTTGCTCAAACACAACTTTTCACAACAAACAATCAAACAGAAATATGAAAATGTAAATAATTTCTTTGATTCTACATATGATTGGAGTCACACTGACAGGAGTAATGGACCCATTTCAATAACTTCACAGAAAAATATTTTTACAGGAAGGTAAAAATCAATTTAAAATAGAGAAAGAGATAGACTTTCCAAATTAAGTACTTTGTCTGTTTCCCACTGTAGAAAGGGTTAGTAAGTGTTACTTTTAACTTCTGAAAACTGGCTATTAAGCTGTAGGCGTACAATGTTTACATAATTTTTTTATCCTTTCTTTTAATTTGAGAGTTGTAGATCCTTAAAAGTCTTGAAATATTCCAGAAATGTAGCATCTATGCTTGATATTACACTATTCTGCATTACTCATCTATGTCATCCAGATTTTTTCATCTAGCATCGTCATTATTGCTCTACATGTTAGAAATTCATGCAGATTTAGAAGATAACTGCTTGCCACCAGGAAGTATGCTACTAGGTGGCAGACAGATAAATAGCTAATGTTTTTAGGGAAACTATTGTGTTGGGGTTTTTGCGCCTTTTTAGGTTAATTTTTTACTAAGAAATGCCATTTATGTTTATGTTTTCTAGGAAAACTCAGTGCCTTGATCTTTAATTGTCCTTGCTGACAATGTGGATGGTGTGAAAACCTTATGAATGTGAAGCTCAGTTGGACATTACAAGCATGCCAGCATAGGTTGATAGAGCTGATATTCACTCTCACAGTAGGCAAAATTACTTGAGTAAGTATTTATAGACAGACTTTACAAATGTCAAATAGATTTTATAATCCAATATATACAGATCTGTTCAGGTCAGACAGTTTTCTTGGTTTAGGAGACAAACTCTTGGGTTACAGAATCAAGATTTTTAAAGAGCAGCTGTTTCAAATCCTTTTTATTTAAGACAACATGTTGACTGAAAACTAAACTGAGCTCCAGGAATGGAAGGATGTGGGTCAAATTCCCTCAAGGATCTGAAGAAACATAGAAATTACTAGGAATATTGGTATCGTTGTTCAGTGGCTCCCATATTGCTTCTTCAGTATTTTCCCATCATTTTGTCACCTAGAATAAGGAGTTTCTTCCTGGAGAAGTGTGAACTTCAGAGAGCCATTAGAAATGGGAAATGTTCTGAGACCAGCTGAAAAGCTAGACTCTTCCCTAATGGAGACCCCATGTCACAAATGATTTTGCCAGTAGTTTTCTGCAAAATTATGACCTTTTCCATTCATTAGGTTTTATTATATTTGCTACTTCTTTCTTGATACTGTGGTCTAACTTTGGTTTCAAGGCCTAGCTCTTGCTTAGTACACTGTTTATTGGCCTCATTGATACAAAAACACCTCACCGATTTTTGGTTGGTTTTGTTTTTCTTGCTCTGTGGAGTGCAATTCTAATTTCAGATGAACAGTCCTTATGAGTTCAGGCATATTAGTTACATAGAGGAGTTAGATTTTCTGTAATTATTTCTCTTTTGCCCATGTGATATGTTCAGATTTTCTGTTTTAAAGGAATAGTTCCCACTCTTTGCCTCACAAAGCACTATTTCCCCCCAAGTTCCACTTATTTCTATTTAAGAGAAATAGAACACATAATTAATTGAAATTCCAAAATATTTCCTTTCAAAACCAGAATGACAAAAGAAAAATACATTTTTGAAAACTATCCAAAATCCACAACAAAACCAAATCCCATACACTCACTTTTTTCATTTCTTTATTGCTGTTAGAGTAATAATTTGCATTAAATTTAGTTTTTATGATTAATTATGAAAGCTGTTGTCTCGGTTTCAAAGACAGGTATTTTGCTATGGAAAGGCGAGAACCCCTTTCCTGAGATGCAGAGTGCAACCCCCTCCTTCTAATTATTATAGTTTCAAATCAGAGGCCTTCAGGCAGAAGATATGGGGATAGAAATAACAGTTCTTTACTGATATATAACAAGGCAAACAGCAGAAACAGCAACAGCTATAAAAATTGGCAACAGAACAGAACAGTCTAGCTCCGCTCCAGTCCCTTCTGGCCGCAGGCCGTCTCCCTGTGCTGTTACCGGTGCTGTGGGGGCAGGGCAGGTCCCGCGCAGTTGAAGAGGGCTGGGTGATGGCGGCCGCGGCCCAGGGGTGAGAGGGATGGAGGAGCGACTCCCCCCTCACGGTGTCAGTCATGGTGCTCGGCAGAGTGCCCGGAGGTCGTAGGATGAGGTGGGAGAGCAGCAGAGCGGTGTTCGGAGGCAGGGAACGTGGCTCTCAGCGCTGGGATGGCAGGGAAGATGCCAGATCGGAGCACGGGCCGTCCTCCTTTCACTCCACGAGCCAAGCGAGAGAGTGAGAGCCCGCTCCAGACCCCTGTCCCACCTTTCCTTTTCCGGTGTCCCCCCATTCCCCCCACCTCCCTTCGAGAGAAAACTATCGCTATTAATGTGTAGCCACCAATACTTAGCATAACAATGGGGAAAATTCCACAGAAAGTAAAGGGAAAAATTCAACCTCCAACAGCTGTGCACTTAGGATTTTGCATATATTGTCCATCCTTATTTGTGACAGAAAGGGCAAAGTGAATGAATTTTTGACTCCAAACTTTGTAGATTATCTTAAGCTTTATTCCATATTTTCCATTTAATCTTTGACAGGTATTTAGAATTGGAATAGCAATTGGATAACAATCCCAGTATTCAGAGATATGTACCTTTTACCTGCAAAAACACAGTATTGCTGTTTTAAAGCTTGGAGTAAACAGTGGAAGTTTTTTTGCTGACTCATTTACACTGCTAAAACCTCAAGGATCATTTTGCTTTGAAATAAGAATATGTGTTATATACCCTCAGAACTGCGTCCCAGATAATCTTACTCATGAATAACTGCTACCAGTGGAGAAAACTAAGGTAAGGTTATTTCAATTGTTGCGCAAAAAAGGATTCATGTGAGAATGCAAACAAAAGCACAAAAGTTGAAAATTGCTGCAAGATATCAGACTAGATTTGATAAAATATTGCTTTCTCCCCAGGACACAGTCACAATGACTTTAGATGTGATTCCTTACTATTCACCAAAACCAGAACTTAAAACATTTACCTTGACTTAATATTTGAATGCCTGGAACAGAAAGGGAACACATGCAATTATCTTTTTTTAATAAATGACTACTTGGTCTTTGGAACATCTATTTATATCTTCAATCTTCCTTACTCTCTGTTCAACCATAGTTGTAGTTGCTGTCCCTCTAATTGCATTGCAGTGGTTTTCTATAACCTACTTAGTCATACACATGCCTTGTTTTGAAATTACAAAGCTATTAATACTGAATACTTGTGAGAACCAAAGGCTCTACTGGTCAACTGGAGCATGCATGACTAAAGATTATATTAAACAAATCTAAGTTGCTGAGAGAAAATAAGATAAACATGCAAAGATCAGAAATTTGAGCTTCTTTGTGAAATAAAATGTCTTATTCTGTTAAGAGGAAAGAAATTGTCTTCAGAAGTCTTATATTACTGACAAAAAGTAAATGGATAAGCAATATAAGAAAGAAGTGAAACATGAAAGAGTATTAGAAAGCTTAGAGTATTTGCACACTTCCAAAGCCTACAGTATTGACAGTCACAGTAGTATGTTACTGGGATATTTGAGTTCTAGAGTAGTGCAAAAGATGACATGAGGCATGATCTCCTTTGAGCCTATTTATTCTTCATTGAAATAATGACCAGGCATCAGAATAGACTGCCCAGGGAAGTGGTGGAATCATCATCCCTGCAAGTGTTAAAAAAAATGCATGGATGTGAGATCTGGGATGTGCTTCAGTGGTAAATATGGACATAGTTAATGTTTGGATTCGATCCTGGAGGCCTTTTCCAACCTTAATGATTCTATGATTCTGTGATATCCCTTGGGTCACTTGAAGTCAGCCATCCCTTGTATGTCCCCTCCCCACAACTTAGGCACCCTCAGTCTCCTCACTGCTGAGGTGGGGTGAGAAGCAGAAAAGCCTTGGCTCTGTGCAATCCCTGCTCAGCAATAATGAAACAATCCTGTGTTATCAACACTGTTTCCAGCACAAACCAAACCCCTCCATGCTAGCTACTATGGAGAAAATTAATTTTATCTCAGCCAAAACCAACACATTCTCCACCCCTGATTTACACCACTTACATCATCCTCATATCCCCAACTATATAATAACCATCACCTCTCTTCCCATTCTTTGGTAGAATACAAGATATCATTCCCTTAATCTGTGGACCAGTCCTGTGAAATATCAATAAAAAGTCCATAAATGTCCATAATTGTCCACAAAACATCTATTGAGTTAATTTAGTCCATGGCTTCAGGCTCCATCTCTTATGATGGTCACTCAGGACAGATGAGGTGGTGTAAAATTTACCTATTGGGCACCAAAGCCAGCTCAGGTGAGATCACTGCCTCCCTTGCACTGTATTTTTCAAGGCTTCTCCTCCACTGATCCAGGCTGTTTCTATTATAACAATTTGTATAATACGCAAATCAAACCATAGATTGCAATAAGTTAAAGTTATATTCACAACTATGTCCACCACTGATGCTTCTTGTGTATCTGATGCAGCACGGACATCCACAGCCACACATATTTTGAGGTGTGCCTTCTTCAGCATGGACTTGCCATTGAGCCAGAATTATTTCAGAGCTACACCTGCTGCCACACAGCCACAGATGTTTCAGGGTGTCCTGCTCCGCTGTGGATTCACACACTAGTCACAGTCCAACACAAATTCACACTGGAATTGCAGGCAGGGACAGCAGCACGGGTACAGCAGCGATGCCCTGGCCACCTGCCAGCCCAGGCAGGTTGCCGTGGCTGTTATCAGAGAGTTCCCAGGCACAGCAGAGGGAGGTGAACAGCAGCACAGCGCTGCAGTGACTGGAGACAGCAGAAAGCAGCTGCTAACAAGCACAAGAGTCCAATGTACAGCCAGGCAAGTGAGCCCCATGGCAAGCACAGGAGCTGCTGATTTACTGCTAAACAGCAATAACAGACATAAATTCAACCTTGAACACCCCAAATAAACCTGTCATTATGTTGAAGCCGTAAGCCCCACACTGGGTGCCAAAAAATGATTGCTCTCTGCAAAAATATAGAACATAGCCCCACAGTAGGTATTAGACATGAGTTTGGTTTTGAACATTCATATAGGGAAATTTGAAGATGTAGTGAACAAAATAAAAATAGACCAGTTAATTTTTGCCTATACAGTTTTGATAATCTCTTTATCCTACTGTTACGTCTTTGACATCCAGAGACAGTAATTTCTCTCTCCTACTCTTTTGTCTCTACAAATTTTAGTGTCTCTTGTAGGTACTGTCTTTTACACAGTTTCTTTCACATATACTTTCTTTAATAAGGCTATGGCACTAATAGTCTGTGTTCCTCTGAGTATCTTTTATCAGTATCTGAGTATATTTTATCAGTGTCTGTTCTTAATACCGCCTATTATATATATATATATATATATAGAGGGTGAAGAGAGGGTGGATCATTAACCATCATTCATCTTGTCCATTAAGCAGAATATACCTGAGAAAGGTATATAGGGCACATAGGTCACACAGGTGATAGCTATAGAACTTTCCATGACTTGCACAAAACTGATAATCAAGAGTAGACCAATATTTAACATCTCAGTCCTTTTCAGCATTTGATTTGCGTATCAGGATTATGATGCTTTGCTTCTCTGGTACAGGGCATAAGAAACCATGGAAATACAGCAGCTGCAGAGTGCCTTTGGGATAACGTACTTATCACCCAGCTTGTGACTGCCAAACCAGGGAAAACTTTTGGCTTTTGTTTTTACCATCAAATTTTGTCTTTTAGTACTGCTGAGGAACATGAATTTATGCTGTTGATTAAGTTATTTATTCATGGAAGTTGGAAGTTACCATGACAGTTTTGGTTCCTGTCCATTTCATTATTCCTAACTAGAACACCAATAGTCACCAAATTTTTTTCTGGGATTATTTCTAAGAACTTACTGCATTATTTGGACAACAAGCTCTGGTCTCAAATGAAGTGTTCCTTCCTTTTGAAGTGCATGTTTCTCTCTTGCTGTATCAGGCCTTTATATCTGCTCACATTTTTCATCTGAAAAGATCTCCAATCTATATAAATATTCCTTTCTTATAGATCTCGGTTGCAATGAATTCCTCCCCTTGCTCCTAGCTTGGAATTAGGACCATAACTTGCAGTTATGACCATAAAGATAGGACTATAACTTAAACGCAAAGTCGCAAAGCCATTTTTACTAACAGAAATTCATTACATCTTACAAGACAACTTGTAAAGCAGACCACTAGAAAGATATCTTGCTGTCTCTTGTTGTCTTGCCAGACAACAAAACAAAATTTTAGCAACTGTACATCAGCCATGCCTTGATGGCTGATGAAGTCAGATCATCTCAGTTCTCTTTGCTTCCACTAATGAAGGCACTGGACTTCATTACTCATTCTTGCTGTGTTACAGCACTGAACCAGCACTTTATTTTTTGAACACTAACCTCTCAAGGTACAGGGATTCAAACAGACATAAAAAGATGAAGAGAAAACATTGACTTTATTCTGTTCAAACCAAGTAGTACCTGATTTTCTGCCTTTGGGGAACGTGGTTTTGGTCTGGAAGCACAGTGCCAAGTTTTCAGTCTTCAGATGTTAGAAAGTACATTGCAGATATCTTCTTCCAGCAGACAAAATATTTTCCTTAATAGAGATTTTCCATCAATATGGAAAATTATCCCCTTATTCAAAACAAACCTTGTTGCTTGTCTCTCTTCTATACTTTTCCGCTCCTACTTGTATCTTTCAGATCCATTGCTTTTGACATATTTAACTATCATATTCAATTATGAACTACACAACAAATAGTACTTGTTGAAGATAAGTTCCCCCCACACAGGGAATGCTACTTGGATACACATAAATATTTATTTCTGAATAAAAAGTCCTAATTTTAAAAACTGAGTGGGGGGGTAGTTGTAAATTGTTGTTTTGTTTGATTTGGTTTGTGAGTTGTTTTTGTCTGTTTGTTTGTTTGTTTGTTTGCTTAAGAGAATTTGTGCAGTTTCTTCCTCCCAGAAGTCATCTAAATTGTAACATTTATATGACTCCACTCTATAATTCTTTTCTCCTGCTTGCTTTTAGTACTTGCTGTACTTTACATCCTGCAAATGAGTTAGTATAGTACAATGTACATAGCATGTTTACTTGTATCACTGTTTTGCTACAGGCCCCTGTAAAACATGCTCTCTACAGTTACATGAAAGAAAGTTGTAGGAAGGATGAGAGGACTGAGCCTCAAGATGTGCCAGGGTGGCTCAGTTTGGTCATCTGAAGGAATTTCTTTACAGAAAGTGTTGTTAAACTTTCGAATGTTCAGGGAGGTTGTGGAGTACTATGCCTGCAGGTGTTCAAGATATGACTGGACATGGCACTTAGTGCCACGATTTAATTGACAAGGTGGTGATCTGTCAGAGGGTAGACCTGATGATCACAGGGGCCTTTTCCAAACTATATGATCCTGCAGTTCTATGATGTTGTGTTTCTAGGATCTTAAAAAGCTCTAAAGCTCAGTTTGAAAAAAATAATAGCAGAGATATTGAAATACTCTGACTCATTAAAAAGAAGAGATTGTCCAATCTACTGGAAAATGTTGTGGGTATTTCAGAAGGTGGGAGGGATGTTCTTAAATTACAATAATCAAATGTATCTCTGAAAAATGAACAATACCTTCACTTTGCAAAGGTTCTTTTCTTTGCAATTCACCACTAAATGGAATCTTGTAAAGTCTTTTATTAAAGCGGTGTTAATTAGATTGCAAAATAATATGTAAAAATGTCAGCTATCAAAGCAGAAATAATAGCAAAACTGTTAAATTCATGAACTGAGGTAGGAATTGCTCTTAGCATAAAATATTGTGTGTTTAGCTTACTGACAGAAATTGAAGAAACAAGTCTATTTTTTGTGAAGATCTGCCTTGGAGAACTGATTTTGCTAATGAAGGCTAGAAGTCTTTCCGTAAGTCCCAAGAGCAAATAGGTGTATAATTCTTACTGAGTTTTAAGGGTTTTTTGATGTATTTTTCTAAAAAGAGCTGCTGCTGACAATGAAGTGAAATTAAAACACCTGCAGGTAATGTAGAATACAGGCAAAGTCAAGTACTAGCTAAACATAAACATGCTGAGTACCAAAGGAGCTTGGTGCTTTATATGCTTTATATATAATATCCACACTATTTTTTATATTAGTATATGCAAATACTTTGCCATTACCAGTTATCTCACAATGATTTCTTAAACAGACATCCTCAGTATTCTCCATGCAGGAGTTCAGTATGCACTTGTCCCATTTATCTTTCCACAAAATTTAGCTGTCTGACTTGTAGAGCGATAAAAAATCCAGGGTTGCCACCATTCACATAGATGACATCACAAAGAAGAATAAGAAAAGTAAGAATGAGGCCTAGAATTCTGCTTGCTTCAGAAAAGCTCTGCTGTTTCAAAATCATTGCTAAGTTAGGCTTGTCCTCTCGCAGCCATACTCAGAAGCCCCTGTATGAGTTTACTCCATCTGAAGACCTGTTTCTGTCAAAATGGATGCCTACACAGGTAAATCTTAGTGGAGTCTAAATCTGAGATGTGTCTTTACAACTTAGAGTAAGTAGAGGAATACTAAACTCCAGAATTTTTCATGGAACTTTACATGACTGTACATATAAGTTAATAAAAACATTTCCAGCTAATGATATTTTTGCTTGACCTTCATCAAATACTGCATAAGGACCTGAAATACAAATTCAGTCTGTGAATTCACAGAATGGCTGAGATTGTAGGCAGTACTGCTCTTTGCATTATTCAACCCCTGCTGAAGCAGGGCCACTGTGACCATACTATCCAGGATTGTCCTCAGACAGCTTTTGCCACTCCTGTCAGCTTTGTGTCATCAGTGAACTTGCTAAGGAGGCATCTGCTGTCCCCCAGAGTAATTGATGGCTAAGTCAAACAATACTGGGCCCAGTATTTAACCTAAGGAGGCATCACCAGTGACAAGTCTTCAACTAGACTCTTGTGGCACTTTTGACTTGTGTCACTGATCACCACTCTCTAACCCACAATTCAGTCATTTCTCAATCCACCTCACTCTTCATTCATCCAGCCTGCATTTTCTTGGCCCTGCATATAAGGATATCTCTGGAGACAGTTGAAAGTCTTGCTGAAATCCAGGAAGACAACATAGACTGCTCTCCTCTTATCAATTCAGTCAGCTGTCCCTTCCTAGAACACAATCAGGTTTTTTAGGCATGATTTCCATAATTCTTGAAAAGGGCTGCTAACCCTTGGAACAGGCTGCTCAGGTAGGTGGTGGAGTCAACATCCCTGGAGGTGTTCAAGAGGCAACTGGGAGTGGCACTGATCGATACAGTCTATTTAATAAAGTGGTAAGCAAAGTCTGAACTTGATGACCTTGGAGGTCTTTTCCAAACGAAATGATTCTGTGATTTCCTTTTGGTGAATCCGTGCTGAATATTCCTGATAATCTTGTCTACCACATGCTTAGACATGGCCTCCAGGATTTGCCATTATATCGCCTTTCCAAGAACAAATGTGAGACTGATAGCCTCTAACTCCCTGTGCCATCCTTCTGTCTCTTTTTGAAGACTGGGGTGACATTAACTTCTTATTTCAGTCCTCAGGCATCTCTCCTGATGGTCATAACCTTCCAAAGATGATTAATAATCTAGAAATGGTGCCATGGTGTTGGAACAGGCTTCTCAGAGAAGTGGTTGCAGCACCAAGAATTTCAAATTTTATGAAGCATTTAGACAATGCTCTCAGGCACATGGTATGAAGCTTAAAGTGCTCCTGTGCAGGGCCACCAGCTGGAATTCTCTGTTCCTTTTGGTCTTTTCCAAGTCAGGATATTCTATGATTCTATATCTGCCAGTTCATTCAGCACTCCCACCAGGGACCATGGTCTTGTTGATGTGCAGTTTAACTAAATGGTCTCTAGCTCAATCTGCCTCATCAAAAGAAAGTCTTCTTTTTTCAGACCTTTCCCTTTTTTTGGGTCAGATAGAAGCTGACTCAATCAGCTGGTCTAACCCAGTTTGATATGGTGCCTGGAACTGTTTCTTTCCAAGAGCATGATTTCTCATTTCCCTTTGTTGAAAGTGACAAGGTTACTGCCAGCCCATTTCTCCAGCCTTTGCAGTCCCTTTGAATGACAATACACCCACCAACTCTATCAGCTACTCCTTCCACTGTATCAGTCAACTTGTTGAGGGTGTGCTCTGACTCATCACACACATGATTCATGCAGAGATTAGACAGTATTGGCCTAGTATCCTCCTCTGGGGTACATTAATGACTAACCTGCAGCAGGACTTTGTGGCTTTGATAATTTCCCTCCGAGCCCAACAGTTACATCTAGTTTCGAGGGCACCTCTGTGTCCAGTTATCTATCCCATATCTCCTAAATGTGTAAGAAAGCTAAAATAAAGAATACTAGGAGTAATTTTTTTTTTAATTGTGGATCAACTTTAAGATTATTTGCAACTGAAATATATTTTTTTCAAGAGATTAGAAGCTAGAATAAGGATTAAAATATTAATGTATATAAAATACATAAATCAGTTTCTAGAAGCCTTTTTTCCTGCCGTTCTGAGGATTTGTATTTCTTAACTAGAGCTTTTATATGTAATGAACATATAAAAAACCCTGTGTCTGAGTCTTGACATTTGTCTGTTTTGCAGAATGTATGATGGACTTCTAGTGCAACCAGCAGACACTGAGCAAAGTGTTCTCCAGCAATCACTGTCTTTCCTAAGCCAGTTGTATTGCATGAATTTATATTATTAACCTTTAAGAGTTCTTACAATGGAACTTGAAATATAACCCTTACATTGACAGGCATGTTATGGGACATCTGTGTATAATTTAACATTGTCTAATGCACTTCAGTTCTTTGTATATTTTGGGGAATTAACTGTTAATGTATTTGATTGGAAATCAAAATTCACCTCATTACCATGCATTTCATAGGACTATTTTTTCTTGAAAGAATAAAGTGATAATTTTTCTGTGGTGTTATTTAGTCTATTGTACTAAGGGTGGACAAGTCTTTGTATTCTAAAATTTAGATGTACAATTATTTTTCTCTCAAGTATTTACTGGATTGAGACGGATTTGCACATACTAATTTTCTCCTGCTGAAGCACTTATTTCGAACAGAGCAATATGACCTTGTCAGTTGAGAAGAACAGTGTTCAGCTTAGAATCTTTTAGAGCTTGTTGGCTCTGAAAGGAAATTACATATTGTACGTGAGACTGTTATTCTCACATACATTACAGAGGAAAAATTGAGAACAACAGAGATGCTTTTTATTTAAACTCTGAATTTGCAAATGTATTTCTGTCGTTATGGTGATCAGTTATGCTTCCACATGGAGCTTTACTTCAAGTCTTATCTCTCATTTTTTCTGATAAGACCAGATCTAAAGTTATCGGAAGAAATGCTTTAGGATTATATATTAAATCAAACAAAACAAAAAACAAACAAAAAAAAGCTAGTGTCATAGTTTTTTTAATAAGGAAAGAATATACTGGAAAGTCTTTACTGGGATGTTCCATTGGGAAGGTAAATTTGAAAGACAGAAAAGCAACATGGATCTTTAATATTCTGAAAATTTTAAATCAGATATGTGGTACCAGGTCATTTGATTGAAATTATTATGCTCTTGAAACGGATAATTCTGATTATATATAAAAAAATTAAAACTCCACTTCTGTTGTGTGAATCTTTCACTGAAAAAAATGCATGCTTGCTCAGGTGAAGAAAAGAGAGGAGGCACAGCTTATGTAACTCTGTCCTGAGGGCTGGTGCAAATGTTCAGAATGGCATTTTGGAGAATGGGACAGTTTTCCTGGATTTCTTTCATGTTAAGACTAGATGCTAATATCTAGTTAAAATGTTAAAATGTTGTCTGCTGAAGAAGTGTAACAAATAACTTTTGACCTATTGTACACTTTTGCCCATCTGTGTTATCTGTAATTATGACAAATTCCATCAATTTGTGTCTATAAAATCATATCTAAATTATTTTATCTTACAAGTTTGATTTGTCAATTTTCTTGCTTGTATTCAAAATTGTTTGGCAAAAGTTAGGTTCTTTGTTTTGTTGCATATACTGGAAATGCCAATTTTTTGTCTGGAATTGATAACCTTAAATCTGTATAGTAGAATGATTAGAAATAATTTGCTAAAATATAAAAACAAAGAAAAAAAATAAAAAAAAAATTCCTTCACTGTATATTTAATATTGACCCGCAGTTTTTTTTAAGGATGTAGCCTGGCACTTCAGGAAATAGATGGAAAGGTGTCCATTACCATGCATATTGGACTGAGAAGTCATTTGAAAGGCAGCAAGTATCCAGGAATGTCTGGACTCTGTATTCTGGAATATATGTATCTGCTGCTTATTTTTTTTCAGAAATAAATCAATGCTCATTTAATGCTTGCTCCAAATTCTACCAAAGTTAATACAACGATATTGTCTTCAGTATTCTTTGACTGGGAGCCTGGAGCACCAAATTAATCCCAGAACCACACAGAGTAGATTGGGGACTCTTTGTAGATGCTAAAAACATCAGATTTTTGGAATGAAGCGGTATTTTCAGGCTTTAAGGGGCCAATACAGAGAGCAGCTAAGTAATTGCTAACATTGCTTTTGAAGTGATTTGCTAAAATGAGCATTTTACCTTTCCAAAGAGAGTCTCTAGTCCCACAAACTAATCCTCTCTAGTGGCAGTTCTTCTATTGACTGTGTTTCTTGACAATGTTTTCTAGAAGATTTCTTGTAATTTTGTGAGACTGAACCTAGGTCTATTGGATCAGTAATTATCTCATACAGAGGGAGTCAGTTTCATTTTCAGTGCAATTAGTGAATGACACTGAGAGTGCATGTACTTTTCACCTAAAGCAAAAGAGATAAGGCGACACTCTTGATCAGTTTTAACCTTTTTTTGCTCCTGACTCTGTGGAGCTGAGTGAGTAATGGACCATGAAAGAAAGGATATGACACACCAAAAATGACAAGATTTGCACCATTTCCTGTGTCCTGCCTCCTGGCAAATGTCTATCAGAATAAGTGAATATGTGTACTCCTGCTAGTCTGTAAAATATTCACTTCTTAGGCTTTAAAAACCTCTAAATCAGTATAACCTGTCTAAACAAATTTGGAGGTAAGAAAAAGCTCCTATTTAAACAATATCAGCAGCCAGATCTGAGGCCTATAGTGACCATGCAGTTACAAGATTTTAAATTTCAGCCAGAAGTTCACTATCATCTGCCCACCTGGCTCAAGACAATATATGAGCAATATATGAGCATTTACCTACACGCAAACACACATACACAAATAAAATGCACACAAATAAAAAGGTGTATATGAACTTCCAAAAATTGAGTTAATGGATAATTAAAATCACAATTCTCTCTTTAACATGAGTGCTGGAAAAATTGATAGTACTATGAAATTAAATTCTCTTTTTTCCAGTTAAAACATAAAAGATGATGACACAGGCTCTATTTATGCTGTTTTGCCATAGCACTTAAAATATCCTGAAAGCTTGTTTAAAAGGAAATGTTCATTGGTATACATAGATATGCACTGAATTTGTGTGATTAGGACTGATAATCTAGCAATTATTAAACATAAAATTCTAAAACTGACACTGTTATAGGAGTTGTAGTCCAACAAATATCTCTCTAAAATCAGTTCCCTGTGGAAGACAAGTGTCTATAATAAAAATAAACTATTTTTCTCTAGAATGTCCCGTTAATTAATTTCCTCTAAACTCATATGCTACATGAGTATTTTATGCAGGTTTAAGTATTTGTTTTTCATATTAACTCAGTCCTTTTCGCTCTTTGTATATTTTAGGCACATACTTTAAAGCATGTTTTTCTCCATATCTTTCTGATACTGTGCTGATTCATCCCAGAAACCTTAAGATTTCTTAGGAAAAATGTGAGTAGGGGGAAAATCAAGAAAGCCTAAAAGATTATGGTGTCAATATGGTACAACGTTAGTCTGCACCGTCTTTGTAGCAGGTTTTTTTTTACTGTTCTTATGTACCTCCCACTCTTGACAGCTGGAAATAGAATTTCATTGCAATATATGTGTTAAAGGTGATGGTAAAAAGATGGACTAGGGAGGCATGTGCTGTATCTACTTGATTACACAAAGAAAACAACTTACATGACTAAATCTACGTCCACGTCTTAAGGCACAGATGCCATAGGTGAAGGGGAGAACTAAGTATGAAGATTTCTGTTTACTATAATTCAGGAATTCATTAGTTTAATTTCAAATTAAATAAAATTTATTTATTTTAAGTATGTAAGGAAGTACTGTTATTCTTTGTGGATCTTGCTGCAAAGAGGAGGTATAACCAGTGTCTCCATTAAACCCTGACCAGCCCACTGTCCTATCACAAAACAGCTGTTCTCAGTGTTGGGATAAGTCTAGATCCTGAAACAGGGATGCTGTCACAAATAGTCATCAGGAACAAGATGAAGCATAACAAAGTTTACTCCTGCAGCACCTTTAAAAGCTGGCAAAATAGCTTCATTATCAATGGCCCTTTTGTTGATTCTCTAAAGGAAATCCTGTCAAAATATGCTCAACCCCAAAAATAGGAATTTTTGATATCAATGATGAAGTTTTATATCTTTTAGGCAGGTAGAACAACAAAATGTTTCAGGATCACCAGCCCTTGTTCTTGTAGGTGACTTGAACCTACCAGGCATCTGCTGGGAACTTAATACAGCAGAAAAAAGGCAGTCCAGGAAGTTCTTAGAGTGTGTGGAGGATAACTGTCACAGCTGGTGAATGAGCCCACCAGGGGAGGGACTATGTTAGACCTGCTGTTTGCAAATAGAGATGGGCTGGTGGGAGATGTGGTGACTGGAGGCCGCTTGGGGCACAGTGATCATGAAATTATAGAGTTCGTGGTATTTGGTGAAATCAGGAGGAACATCAATAAGACTTTAACATTGGACTTCTGGAGGGCAGACTTTGGCCTATTTAGGAGAGTTATTCAAAGAGTTCCTTAGGAAGCAGCCCTTAAAAACAAAGAAGTCCAGGCAAGGTGGATGTATTTCAAAACACATCTTGAGGGCACAGGAACAGACTGTCCCTTTGTGCTAAAAGATGAGTCAATAAGGAAAATGTCCAGCCTGGATGGACAACAAGGTTTTGAAGGAACTTATTTAAAAAAAAGAGGATATATCATCTTTGGACGGAGGGTCAGGTCTCTCAGGAAGTATTTAAGGGGATTGCTAGGGTATGTAGGAAAAAAATTAGGGAGGCCAAAGTTCAGTTCTTAATTTGGCAACTTTTGTAAAGGAAAATAAAAGTTTTTACAACTATATTAATGGTAAAAGGAAGGGTAAGACCAACTTTTGAACTGAGATGAGGAGAAGGCACAAGTTCTTAGAGCCTTCTTTACCTCAGTTTTTAGTGGGAAGATGGCTTGTCCTCAGGACAACTGTCCTCCCGGATTGGTGGATGGTGTCATGGAGCAGAATGGTCCCTCTGTTATCCAGAAGGAGGCCGTCAGAGAACTCCTGAGCTGCTTGGATGTTCATAAATCTATGGGACCAGATGGGATCAACCTCGGGGTGATGAGGGAGCTGGCAGATGAGCTTGTAAAGCCTCTCTCCATCATTTACCAACAATCCTGGATCACTGGGGAGGTTCCAGGCGACTGGAGGCTGGCCAATGTGACACCCATTCACAAAAAGGGTGGGAAGGTGATTCTGGTAATTGTAGGCCAGTTAGCTTGACCTCAGTACCCTGTAAGGTAATGGAACAGTTTATGCTGATGCCATCACACAGCACTCAAAGGATGGCCAGGGTGTCAGACCCAGCCAGTGTGGGTTTAGGAGCAGTAGGTCATGTTTGACCTACCTGATCTCCTTTTATCACCAGGTGACCCACCTGGTGGATGCGGGAAGGGCTGTGGATGTTGTGTACCTGGACTTCAGCAAGGCCTTTGGCACTGTCTCCCACAGCACACTCCTGGAAAAGCTGCAGCCCATGGCTTGGACAGGAGCACTCTGTGCTGGGTTAGGAACTGGCTGGATGGCCGGGTCCAGAGAGTGCTGGTGAACGGTGCTGCATCCAGCTGGGCATCAGTCACCAGAGGTGTCCCTCAGGGGTCTGTACTGGGGCCAGTACTGTTCAATATTTTCATTGATGACATGGATAAGGGTATTGAGTATTTCATCAGTAAATTTGAGGATGACACGAAGCTGGGAGTGTGTGACGATGTGTTGGAAGGTAGGAGGGCTCTGCAGAGAGACAAGGAACAGTTGGATAGATGGACAGAGTCCAGTGGGATGAAGTTTAATAAGTCCAAGTGCCAAATCCTGCATTTTGGCCACAATAACCCTCTGCAATGCTATAAACTGGGGATGGTGTGGCTGGACAGTGCCCAGGCAGAAAGGGACCTGGGGTTCTGGTCAACAGCTGAATGAACATGAGCCAGCAGTGTGCCCAGGTGGCCCAGAAGGCCAATGGCACCTGGCCTGTGTCAGGAACAGTGTGGCCAGCAGGAGCAGGGAGGTCATTCTCCCTCTGTACTCCCACTGGTGAGGCCACACCTCGAGCGGTGTGTCCAGTTCTGGGCCCCTCAGTTTAGGATGTTGAGAGTGTGTCCAGAGGAGGCAACAAGGCTGGTGAGGGGCTTGGAACACAAGCCCTGTGAGGAACAGCTGAGGGAGTTAGGGTTATTTAGCCTGGAGAAAAGGAGGCTCAGGGATGACCTTATCACTTTCTAAAACTCCCTGAAAGGTGGCTGTAGTCAGGTGGTGGTTGGTCTCTTTCTCCAGGCAGCAACTGACAGAACAAGAGGACACAGTCTTTAAGCTGCTCCAAAGGAAATATATGTTGGATATTAGAAAAAAGTTTTTTACAGAAAGAGTGATAAAGTACTGGAATGGTCTTCCTGGGGGGGTGGTGGAGTCACCATCCCTGGATGTGTTTAAAAAAACGATTGGAAGTGGCACTCGGTGCCATGGTTTAGTTGAGGTGTTAGGGCATGGGTTGGACTCGATTATCTTGAAGGTCTCTTCCAACTTAATGATTCTGTGATTCCGTGAAAAGGAAAACGAAAGATTATTCAATCTCAAAGAAGTTATGTGAAGAAAATATGACATTTTATTACTTTCCTTAAGGGCCTTTTGGCTATATTCACTCACCTATATCAATTAGCATCAAATGAAAACATGGAGGTCAATGGAATGGGCACATCAATCTCAAATATAAAGATTCTGCTGTTATATTCAGTGCCTTGACACTCAGGTCAGATTCCTGGCTCCCTATGGCACATTTTCTGGTGGCACTCATGGGAGAGGAAGCAAGCAGAAATTTGCACAATGCCACTTTGTAGTGAAAAAAGTGCAAAGTTTTCTCCACTAGCACAGTGAAAGAGTGTGCCAGATACATCCACAAATCTGTATCTCCTGTGCTTAGCTTCTGAAATCTACACTGTTTTTCCCGAGTACAAGTTCTCATTATGACTTCATTCATTACTTCTGAAGCATTTTCTACATGACTGAAGAAAACTTGAGAAATTTCCTGAGAGCACTAATTAGTATTATTATGTGGCAGTGCTGTGAATTTAGAGTGATGAAACCTTTCATTGTAGGAAACTGACTTCAAATTCTCATAGGTTCCTCAAAGTCATGCTCTGTTCTTGCCACATACTGGAATGTATTAGATTTTCTCTGAGTAACAGTTTTGTAATTTCAAAGTTTGAAATTACAAAGCATCTTCAAACATGAAGTCTGTTGATATAAATTAAGGCTTTGTTTTCTCTTATTGTTGGTGTTACTTTATATATGTGCGGCATACCTGAAGATGCGTGAATGTAATGATCCTGCTTTTCGTTTTAGTCAAGATCAAAGTGTCCTGTATAGTCTGTTGATCCTTAAAACCCGTCCTGGATAAAGCATGGAAAATAAGAGTAGGTAAAACATAGGACCACACGAATTACATTCTTTAAAGTCTAGAATGTGCAAACAAAATGGTTTGCACATTTTATTAAGAATGGCTCATTGCTTAAAGCAATGGAGAGGTTAGATATGATGGTTATTTTTTTATGCTAATCATTGGGGGAGAAATAAACCCCAAGACAATGGAAAATACAGTGGAAGTATGCATAAGAATAAAAAGTCTTGTATAAGGCCATAATGCAATGGATATGTCAAGCATATGTCAAACTGCTTTACACACTCTGTGTGTAAAGCACATTTCTCAATGTGCTGAAATTCTGTGACAGTAATGCTAAGGATGGTGAGATACCCAGATCCTCTATGGTGAGTACAAATGGAATAAGTAGAATATTTGGATTACAATTAAGAAAAAAAAAATAAAATAAGCCTGATGCACAAGAATGCCTTTCCCACAGTTCAGCTGATGCTGCCAGTATTTACGAAGACCTTTCCATACATTTTTAAAATACCGTGTTCTCAATCAAAAAATGGCTTGTATACTGAAGGAGTGAAAAGTCCACAAATATTAAGGTAGTTCTGTAATTTTGGTGTGTGTGTGTGATATAAGTATTACAAGATGGCAACAAGTGCCAAAAATAAACTGATGATGATGTCCAACTGGAATTAGTATTTGGGATCCATATTACATATTTCCTGGGAACAACAATTCTGGTCTGTCATCATAGTCTTAGTACATTCTAACATATTCTTGCCATATTCTGAGGCTCAAATCTAGTGAGTCTGTCTGAAAATTAAAATCAACCTTCTGGTATTGTTTCTTATTTTCAAGTAATCAATATTTAGGGTATTGTTTGGTCTTTTTGTTTGGTTGGTTGTTTTTGGTGTTTTCTTGTGTAGTGTTTCTTTTTTAATTGTTTGTTTTGTTTGTTTGTTTGTTTGTTTTTCTGGTGAATGAATCCCTTTTTCTAGACAATACTCAACAAGGCATTTTTAAGATGGGATTTGAAGTACATTTTTGAATTCCCTGAATAAGATTATATCAGCTGCTTTTAACTTACCTAGCTTTCACCATTTCTTTGGTAGCTTTCTGGGTTAGATTTAGATACAGAAAGGTGTTATGTGGAGTTAATGTAGAAATGTAAATGCTTTGTAATTAGTACAGGTCCACACAAAATGCACTGGATCTGCTTAATTTTGCATGAGCAAATACTGTAAGGTATTAGTCTAGAAAGCCATAGTCTTGTAGGAGAAGTGCAAATAAAGCTATTGTCATATTCTACACAGTCATCTTCAAATGTCAACCTGAATAAAACCTTAGTGGTTTAAAGGGAATAACAGATATCATATGAACACCCTTGGACAACTCTTGTTTCTTTTATTTCACCAAAATCACCTTTCCTTTCCAGTGCCAATGTTCCATTGCAATCAACAAAACTTGGGGTAGACGTTATGATATGACTGGTTCTTCACAGAGCCTTCTGTGATTTGTTTGGATGCTATATCTTGTCAGCAGACCTTTACAGGTCTATGTTGCAATACAAGTAGTTAGTGTCTGTATTGGAATTTATTTAAAGTGTTTTAAGATATCTATAGAATATTAATTATTTTTTATTAATTGGGCTGGTTCTTTTCTTCACATTTCCCTTTCTAACTTCAGAATCAGACTGCTGATGAGGCTAACAGAAATCTGTTCAGTAGTGTTGATGGGTTTTTATTAAACAGTTTGTATAACAGGTACTAACAGGTCAGTATAATTTTAATATGGATATATCACATAATTTCTTTTGAAGCAAGTATGTTTTCCATTTCTAAGTACACTGACATTGAGATAGGGTTGCTCTGTTCACTACAGCTACAGGAATACAAGAGGTACCGGAAAGAAATACTCTGAGAGGGAAATAACATATGCTGTGTGCAAGTCATAGGCTGACAATACTGTCTCAGAAGGGAACTATTAATGAGAAAATTTTACATAGGAGAAAAAAAAAATTACTTTTCTGAAAGTTTAGTAAAGACAGCAGATTTTGACATGAAAAAGGGTCAAGAAATGGAGAAGAAATTGAATTGTCAGGGCTGTAACACTGAATCAAATTCTTAAGTTTCTGCCTGTGAAATTTTGACATTTAGGTGATTTTCCACATTTCTGTGAATCCAGGGTCTTCTTCCAGTTGTCTAAGTTATGCTGGTGTGTTTGACACATTTATCCTCCATTTTCATCAAGTACTTCAAATCTGTGATTTCAACAGTTTTCTCTGCCTTTTAGAGGTTGTATAAGCTACTGTTTCTGTGCAGCATGTACCTTAAAGGACAGTTGCTAGTAAGACAACATATGCAGCACCTTCTGTCCAGCATTCTGAATAGAACCCAGCAATTTTAGCATTGGTAATACTTTTGTGGTGGCTATTATTCTGCATGTGTGTGATGTCATGTCACATTGAATTGTCAAAATTTTTGGAAGTAATCAATTGATTTTCAGTTATGTATCTGAAAGATTTACTAATTAAAAAAATAAGAAAGAAGAGAAAGAAAATGAAAATATTTCTCAATTTCTTCATCTCCTTCTGGTGGTCTAATAAATGGCATTTCCAGCAGTGCTCTTTTGGTTGCCATAAAAGCCTTGTTTGATTTATGATAAATGTTAATTGCCTTCATATAGCTTCCAGCCTGTCCAAGTAAATGTTCTAAGACAATAAATGCCATGCTTATTCAAGCACATTGTGTACAGAATATTATCTATTAAAGCGACTGTGGATTAAATGAAGCAGATAATATGTGATGAAATGTTTATTTCCTTCTTTTGGCTCACAAGACAAGTATGTATTACTACATAGCTAGATATCTTGCCTGAAGGAAGAGCGTTCCTTTGCAGTTGTGTGGCTCTAATGCACTGCTTTGTTTCTTTACACTGCTTTTTTTCTTTACACTGCATGTACATTACTTTTTGCTGGTGGAGCGGGAAAGCACACACTTAGCTGGAGAAGAAATAGATTTTCTTGGGGCAAAATATTATTGCAACCTGAGGTGAAGCAAACTGGGAAGGCAATAAATTCAAACGAAGAATGCTCTTTTAAAAATCAACAGCAGTGCCTCTAAAATAGATATTATATTGTCAGTGTTATTTTCTCATCCAGTACAGAAGAATGAGAAAGTTTACTCTATTTGACTAAATACATCCAATATCCTCTTAGAATTATGAAAACTCATACTGTATTCCTTCCATGTCTATTTTTTTAAGACACTTCGCCTTGAGGGACTTGGCATCAAGTAAATCCATTACAGGAAAGTATCAGCAGTGACACCTCTATGGTTGCATTACATGATGAAAGATTATAGGTTGTGATCATTGCAGTTTCCTCACAGTATCATTACCAACCTCCCTCAACCTCAGGCAAACTCTGAAATGCGGTTTAACCTCACAATTTAACCTCACAAGGCTTACTTAGAATATTTTAATTATCTTTGCTCTAAAGGAGGCACAGGATTTCTGTCTGCATCTGTACCTGTATCTGCATGATAGCTATATCCCCTCCATTCCTCTCTATCTCTCTCTCCCCTCATCTAATCTCACCTCCATCTAATCTGTATCTAAATCTATGTAATGTCCATATTATCTATATATATATAATAATAGAATCATCAGGTTTGGGAAAGGCCTCTAAGATCACTTAATCCAATGATTAACCTAACATTCCCATATTTACCACAAAACAATGTCTTTATGTGCCATATCTACGTGGTTTTTTGATTCTTCCAGGGATGGTGATTCAACCCCTTCCCTGGGCAGCTTATTCTAATGCTCAGGCTTCTGTCTTGATGCATATTAAATATCTTATGAGTTATAGAGAATCCACAGCCTCTCTGGGTATCTGTTCCAGTCCTCAGTCACTTTCACAGTGAACTTTTTTCTTGTGTTCACTTCCCATGTTCCAGCTTCTGCTCATTGCTTCTTGTTCGATTGTTTGGCACCATAAAAAGTCTGACTATACCCTCTTGACATGCTGCCTTCAGATACTTATAGATATTAATGACTTCCCCTCTCAGTCATATCTTTCTAAGAGATCCCCCACCTTTTCCTCATGAGAGAGATGCTCCAGTGCAATAATCACCTTTGCAGACCTGCAATGGAGCCTCTCCAGTAGTACCTTGTCTATCTTGAACTGGGGAGCCAATGCTGGACTCAACACACCAGATGTGGCATCCTCAGGGGTGAAATAGGGGTTCATCTCTCTCAACCCGCTGGCCCCAATACTGAGCCTTGGGAATTCAGCCACCAGCTGGATGTAACACCATTCACCACCACTCTTTGGGCCTGACCCCATCCAGCCAGCTTTTAACTCAGCAAGGAGTGCACCTGTCCAAGCCATGGGCTCCCTGTTTCTCTGGGAGAATCTGTGGAAGATGGTGTCAAGGGTTTTATGAAGTTCTAGGTATACAGGTACATGTATACAAATATCATTATTACTGTAGGAATGTATGTGTTGAAGCATAACTATACCAACTCTATCTAAACTTCTACCATTATATCTTTTTTTTTTATAATCTATATTGAATCTATGCCATCTTTTATGTATTTTTATCTCCATCATCCTTATCTCTATCACGTCTGTCTCTACCATCTCTATCTCTACCTCTATCTCCATCTCATCTATATATGCTGATATATATATTTGCAAATATATGCACATATGTATCTTTAGCATCTATTTTTATACCTGTGTACCTCTATGAATTATCTATACATATCTATCTACATCTATCTATCAATCTATATATCTCTGTATAATGTACTTACTTTTATATTTTTGAAATATGTTCACACATTAAGTAAGCTAGCATTAGCATTGGTGAAATTTAGAGAGATTGGCAGAGAGAAGAGGTAAGCCATTTTGGCAAGCATCTGCATAATGTAAGCATAATGTACGAGAAATTAGAGCACAAAAACTATTATGTATTTCTAGGCAAGGGATCAAGATTGGCTATTTTTTTAATCTCTCTGTTATTTCTTCAGAACAGGCATGTAAAGAGGAAATCATGGCATTTCCACTGCTCAATATCATGTAGTTTGTGCTTAGCCATGGCTGTTACCAAATAAGAAATGCTGAAAACTGAGAAATATGAAAACTGAAGTCTACATTTAAAAAATATTTTAAGTAAATGGAAGGAAAAAATGCACATGTAGAAAAAATGTTAATAGTCTGGATTCTTATATATGAATGATCAGGTGTCCTGACATTAGTGGGAGCAACTTAATTGAAAAGCAACTTGATTTTTTCTTGCAGAATAAATATCTATTTTTCTGTTGTACTTATGTTTTAATATATTTTCCATTATCCTTTTCAGTCTGATGGCAACCTCCTCAAAAAAATCCCAAACTCAATCCTTAAAGAAGGTGTTTGATCACGTTGTCTGTAAACGTACCAGCATTTACCTTGAAAGCAAAATCTACCTTACACTTTTTTTTTCCAAAAGATCAGATAAAATATAATTTGACTCAATCTTTCATGGGAAAATAATGCTATATATTTTTTAGATAGAAACATAGCAGCTTTTGTCTTCTACTTTAGCAGTATGCCTACTAATATAGTTTTTCCTTCTTAGTAAAGACACACATTTTAATAAAAATTTTGGGAGTTTGTCCATTTCTCACTTTTTTTTGGAGTGAAAATATATTTTGTAAAACTTATCATTTTCAGATAAAGAGGATATATAATACAGCTCAAAAATGCAGCTTTTTCTGTGGTTCACTGACCTTGCAATAGGTGTTAATGACAGAAGAAACCCCTGTAAGGCTTTGACTGATGTGTTTTGTCAATTTTCTCATAAGATTTGCTGTGTAAGATTTTCGAGTTTTGACATCCTGGTGTTCAAGGTTTGGTGAACTGAGATTTCTTTATGAAGTCAATTCAGTTCGCAGGTGTAATCTATAGATTTAGAGAGCATACTGTTGTTTTTGAGCTTTGGGTCCCATTCCTCCCATGCCTTGTTGTACAACAAATGTATTTCCCTATAAATCAACATTTTTCTAAGTCTTTAAAAAAGGTATGTTCTTTTTGCAGAAACTTTCTTGTTTGGGCCAAAAGTATTTTCATATAATTTTTTGTTGCATTTTTCAATGTGTGCATAATAACATATAACTGATTACTGGTTTTGAAAATCAGGTCTTCTTACCAGATTATACAGAAAACTTATTTACCTATGCTCAGTTTTAATCATGCTGTGGTAGATGTATTTTAAGACAAGTTCACATTTGGGATTTGAATGCCTCCTAACAGGTAGACTAAAAGAAAATTTTTTAAAAAATTTTTAATATTGTCTCAAAAGCTAATGAATAAAATGAATATGTAAAAAAATCTCATTAGGCTCATTAGCCTTTTAAAAACTTTTGAAACCTTAATAATCTGGAGTTGTTTTTGTCAGGCTTTTTCTTTTTTTATTTTTTGGTCTGAGGTTTTTTGAGGGGTGTTGGTTGGGTTTATTGAGGGTTTTTTTTGGTGGCATATGAGAATAGAACCACGGCATGTCTTTAATTTCTCAGGGAAAAATAAGAGTTAGAAATGCACTGCGCCCCCCATTCTGCCTCTGGATTTGATTTTGTCACTGAACCCAGACAGCACAAACCCGTGTTCTAAACACTAGAACACAAGTTCTTCTAATCTCCTTAACAGCCAAAAAACACTTTCCTACGAGTTTAATGGAAATGATGTGAAGTCTTGGCAAAAAAGACCTAATATGAGGAGAAAAAAAGCTCTTGTGAAAAGCTACCAGTAGGCACAGTAGTACTGTTTCTTAGAAGAAGTTCTGTTAACTACTTTGTGCACTCTTGTTTAAGAGATTTGTTGTAAGAATTAAATGTTAATAGCTAAAGAGAACATCTAGAATGTAGGGAGTTCTTGAAGGAAATTATAGTTGTGGATGGGAAATATTTTTGAACCAATGCCTGTAACAGGTTCTATGTATGTATTTTAGAGAAATAAGCTGGTTTCTCTCAGTCGATCCAGCAACTATATTATTTGTCATATTATCCTTCTCTGTCTGATTGAATTTACATAGGTTTGTGAATTGTTTCAGCACTACATGAAGGAAGTGAAAAGCCTGTAGTGCAAAATCTTACTACACAGAACAAAGAAATGGCAGAAATTTCTTGCCTGCCATGAGCTCTGAAGTATATAGTCTTTTTGGAAAAGAGTCTCTCTTTCAATCTCCAAAAAGTCAAACTTATCTATACAAATTTACTTTCCTTCCATTACAAATGGAAATGTATGTATTTCCCAGACTGTAAAATAAAGACCTATCTGTTCACTTCCAGCAGTAGCTGACTGGTACTGAACAGGTGAGCTAATCCAGTAATATCTGTTCACTAGTGAGTAGTTTAAAAGTGAAGAAGCTATGTTTGCTCATAAACAAACAATAATTTCAAACACAGTTAGTGGTCTCCGGGATTGAACAGCTTTGGAAAATCAAGATTTTGGTGAATTGACTTTTCACAATAGCACTGTTAATATCATTCTTATTCTATACTATAAGAATACCTTTGGGAATTAAAAAAAATATTATTCAGTAATTTTCTTCCTCCCAATTGACTTGTACATTAGCATGACTCTACAAAGGACAATTTCTCAATGCAATCAGGAAAGATCTGTGTATGTATTACATAAGTACTGTCAATATAAATCCATTTATATCCCTAGTTACTCCTCCTGCAAAGTGCTTAATCTCCTATATCCACATATGTGCATTCTATTTGTATGTGCCCAGAGGTCATGGGATATGCACTGGGGACATACATAAAAGATAAAATTTGAAAGATAAAACTGGGAGATTTCTTCACAAACAGGGGCTATGGTCCATAAACCAAACAAGGTGTGAAATTTACCTGGCAAGTTAATGTTCCTTTTGAAAGAAGAAAATGGAGCCAGGCTCTTCTCAGTGGTGCCTAGCAATGGGATGAGAGGGAACAGGCAGAAACTGATATACAGGAAGTTCCATCTAAAATATGCGGGAAAACTCTCTTACTGTAAGCATGAGAGTGCACTGGAACAGACTGCCCAGAGAGGCTATGGAGTCTCCTTCCTTGGACATACTGAAAACTTACCTAGAAGGCAATCCTATGCAATCTGTTCTGGTGAACCTGGTTTAGCAGGGGATGGGGCTACATGATCCCCAATGCTTTTCTGTATTGAAGATACTTTGCCTCATCAGAAAATTTAATAGACAAGTGTCACTCACCAAAAGACTAATGAAATTAGGCAGGCCTGGTTTCAAAGCAGGTCCTGAGGAGCTCAGCTGTTGATACTGTTTCACTCTTCTCACTCCATTAATTTTATGTTCTATCCTTTTATTCTGACCCCTAGCCAATCTTTGGTTCCTTAACTAATGGTTTCTAATGTTTTTTTATCTGTTTCGGTGAAGATACTGAAAATTCACCTTAGGCTGGAGTTCTTAGGCATATGCAGATTCTGTATATCTGAGACTGGAAGAAAATGGGCTTGTGAGAACACTGAGTACAGAGGAGAATAGATATACCTTGACCACAATTAGGTCAAAGATGTAATTAGTAACTGAGATTCTGAAAGAACAGCTCCAGTCCCACCTGCAAAGTTACTAGCTTGGGAATTTTTTTCTGAGTGAAGAGAGTATTCTGTCAAACAGTGACCCAACAGAAAAGAAGAAAACTCAGCCCTTACCAGCCGAATAAGAGAGAATTTCCAGAGTTCTAAGAGCAGAATAAATAGTAAAGTAAAGGTCATAATTGGGAGCTAATTATTCCCAGTAGCATTTTCTGTAGTCTCTAAGATGCATGCATGGCAAGAAACTGGAAACAAAAGGAATGTTACTTCAGTTTGACCCTTAAGTAAATGTGTAAATAAAAATACCCCAAAGGGAATATAAATCCCATCTTAGTGCTGCATGCCCAAAGGAATATCAGTTAACCTTGGAGTTTTATATAACAAAAGTATATGATAGATCTTTGTGTATCAGTTGTATCTTACTTTTCTTTTTTTACCTTTATGTCCAGAAGAAGAAGAAGAAGAAGAAGAAGAAGAAAAAAGCATTTCTGTAGTCTTTTGAAACATATTTTTTAATGGTGCACTCATGCATTTGGTATTGCAGACATTGATAAACCAAAAGAATACACATTAATCAAATCATGACATGTAGATTAACCTGGATTTATTATGACAGAGGAACTCAGTGTTAATCTGGGTTAGACATATAAGCATATTTTATTCTTTTACATGAAGTCCTGCCAAAAATAGCTGTTTTCTAAATAATTTTCTTGTTAATCCGTGCAACAACACCTACACTTGGCTGATGCTTTGATTTTTTCATGGTGTACTGGTTTTGCCTGTGAAGAGTTAACTTTCTTCATAGTGTGAGTATGGGGCCATGTTTTGTATTTATACTGAAGACAGGGTTGATAATAGAGAGATATTTTAGTTATCAATGAGCAGGGTTTACACATAGCCAAGGCCTTTACTGCTTTTTATACTGCCAAGCTGCTAAGGAAGTTGGGGATACTAATATATATCAGTAGTTATTGCCACCTGCCATAGATTTTCCATTTAATATTACAAAGCAGAAAGTACTGAAAAGCTCATAGGTTCACTACTGAATTCTTTGACATAATCACAGCTGGGACAACTTGAATGGGTGTAGTATCATTCTAGAAATAAGGCATGTAAACTAGGAAAAGGCAGCTATATAAGGCTGTGTGATATATTCATATTGTGCAGTGCATCTCCAAGACGTTTTTCTTCTATTCTCTTGATATTTTCACTGACCTTTTCCTCTGAAAGAATTCAACAAAATATTTTTTTCTCTTGTTTGCTGGAGGAAATATATTTTTGTTGTGTTGCTTTTGGATGCAAAGTGGTATATCGGGGAAAGGATATTTTAAGCTTAAATTTACCCTTAGAGAGAAAGAAACAATGGGAGGTTAATGACTGATGTTTCAAGGTGGTGGTAATCACAGAAGTCAAGGTGAGAAGTGATTTCATTTCTAACAGAGTAATATAGTTGCCTCTTTGATGAATATGGACTCACATAATATGAAAAATAACCTATTATTCTCTGAAAAAAAGACGCTGAATAACTTTGTCTTTCTAATATGACAACTTATTCAGACACTCTGCATTTTGTTTATGGGCAAACTTTAATGCAGAAACTGAATAATTACCTGTTTTTTTCTTTCTAGAATATAGAAGAGAAGGGATGAGAATGGAGAAAGAAAATGAAAAGAGCAGCAAAAGAAATTAATGGGAAAAAAACCTGTTCAAAATACTTGCATATTTAGCTAAATGTCAAATTTAGTGAATATTTAATCCAATAATTAGACCATCATCAGAAAGTGGCAGGCACATTTACAACAGAACACATCTGACCCTCTAGATAATATCACATTTTCTTTCATTGTATATACACATACCAAAAAATGAATCTACTTCAAATTATGTTTTATAATGATTCATGAGATCTTTATTACCTTAAAGAAATATGATGCCATAATAACTCATGCATCTGTAATCTCAAAAATATTGGGACTGGTGGTTTAGTTGTTTGGTAGGCCGGTTTTTTTTAAATGCCTCCCTTAAACTTGGGAGTTTAATAATTTGGAACACATCTACTCAAACTCTACTTTTGGAATTGAAAAACACAGATTTGGTTGACTTTAACATTTGCTAACATCATTTTTTTGCCAACTACTTTGGCTAGAATGAACTTAATTAAGTTAGAAAAGAATAATTCATATACTTCAGTAGAAGAGACTGTACAAAACAAAACCAATTAAACTGCCATAAGAATTTAGAGACAATATATGTCAAAATTTAATTTATCTGAGTTTATAACAAAAAGCCAAGTATTTGCTTGTAAGAGAAAACTATATGCTGCAACCCTTTCTAGAATAAAAGAGATAATACAGAACATTTATATCAGTTCTCAGTGTCTTCCAGTAGTTCACTACTGTTCAGAATAAGTTTCTAAATTGCCATGCATATGAATGCAAAAGCACTTAATTATGGGCAAATAGCTCAGTGCTGCTTCTTATCTAACTTGCTCTCCTAAAAACTGCTGCTGAACTGTACAAGGACTGAGACAATATATATCTACATATGAAGATCCTAAATATGTGATTGGATTTTTAGTGCTTCATAGAGAAAACTAATATCCAGTACAGAAATTATTCCATTTCCTTTTTATTTTATTCTTCTTTTTCCTTCCCAAACTGGAAATATTCAGAAAAGCCATGTTTCATCAAACAAAAGGTTTGATGACCTCCTGTTGAAGACAGCAGGATGTTTTCCCCAAGGAAATGTTTCTCTATAAATATTTTGTACAAATTTTAATTTGTGCAGAACGGTAACTGACTGAAATTATGAGAAACAGGTTAGGTTTGTACCCTGGCTCTTTGGTGGCATTGTGGATGTATGTCATGGTTTAACTTCGTTAAACCAGCTGGGGGGGTGGTTCCCTGTGGGGACTTGTTGGAGCCAATCAGAAGACTAGGTTTGAATATTGACACCCAGTTAAACCACTTAAAAGAGTTGCACACACCTCTCTGGAAAAGCACATTTAAAGATGAACAAAGCCCAAGAAAAGCTCTCCTGGTTTCTGGCCTTTGAACAGGCTATATCAGCACTGGGAGCAGCCCTGCAGCAGGGACCAGCACCAGGAGTGGCCCTGTGTCCGGTGCTGGGGGCAGCCCTGAGGCCAGGAGCAGCCAGAGCTGGAGTGGCCACATGGCTGCCTCCATCCCAGACTGGGAGCAGCCACGTGGCTGGGGCAACCAGGACAGCAGCGTGCAGCCATGGCTGCCTCGGCTTGCAAGGCACTTTGTTCGTTTAGCCCCATTTTAGCTGTGGACAGAAGGACAAAACAGCAGCAGCTTTTCTTGTTTCCGGAGCTCCACATGAAAAAAAGCACCGAGTGGAGCGGTGGCTGGCACGGCTCACATGGTGTCAGCAGAAACCATGTGAGCAGCAGAGAGAGGCATGGCAGAGACCATTTCCCCAGTGCAGAGCCTGAATGAGATCAACCTCTCAGCACTGCAGAACTCTATAAAAACTGTTTCAATTGATAAACCTTGAGAAAAAATGAACCTATGAACACCAATTCTCTCCCAAATCATTAAAAGGAAAGGGTGAAGACACAAAGAGATAACAACACAGGACTCTGAGGTTGTCAGGAAAATTAATCCACAAATACCAGAGGTTTATGTCCAAAAAGGAGACAGAGGAGTCCTTTTTGCTTTATTCGAATAAAGGGAGAGGCCATGGGACATTCCCCTGGGATCGCTCAAATTTTTGGAGGACGCAGCCTCCTTTTTATCCTATTTTCCCGGCCGCATTTCCCTCTCTCTTTCCCCATTGGCTTAGGTACTTGAGAGGCACAGACTTCCCGGAACGCCTGATACCTGAAATTCCCCTCTAATGTATAACCCTCCCTTTTAATTTTTATTTCTTATAGAATTCATAGTTTCCCCCCCGTTGCTTCTTTCATCTTTCGATATCCAATTTCATTTATCAGCAGCCCTACAGTTTGTTTGTAAAGGCAAATATCTCTTTCCATTCATCAATCAGTGGAATCCATCCCATTGTTTCTTTCATCTCTCAGTGCTAGCCTTATCTACAGGCTGATCCACAACTCATTTGTAAAGACAAATTCTACATTCCTCTCAAGGTCAACAAAGACGGAGTCAAATTCTAGAAGGGAGGGAACTGAGAAGATGACTTAGTCTTGGCCTGAAATTCTTTAGTAAAGCTATGGTGAAGATATATTTGATACAGAAGACTTTGTTTTCTCTCTGTTTTTCATGGAATGCGTTGGAGGGATGTAGCATTCTAACTACAGCTGTGAGCAGAGACATCAGTGGTGAAATAAGCAGATGTTGCAGTAGCTGTGATTCAATGAGAAACTTGAAAAGAGAGAGATGAGAAACCTTGCCCCAGGAATAGAAGAACCTCTGTTCCCAGGGATGGATGAAGAAAACTTTTGTTTTTATGCTAGGACAGCTCACCCTTAAAATAGCACCCCAGTAATTTGACATGGCCCATGAAAGCAGCTGTGGGAAAGCTGAAAAGCATGGGAGAAACTTTCACACTGCAAACAGATTTTCCTTTCCTGGACGGCTGATTTGCTGTGACATTGAAGCCATAAGAGAACTGTTTCTTGTGGAGAAGTCTCCATGGCATGGCAAGAGGGACTCCTCTCTATATGTGAAGTAAAGAAAGACTATTTTAGAGACTATAAACTGACTGAAAGTCGCAGGTTTTGTCTCTTTACGTTGTCAGTGGGAAAGAAAAGAGGGTGTGGGGGGAGAAGTGTTCTGAAGGTTTATTCTGATTCTCTTATTTTTTAAAAAATTCTTTTAATAAAGTTTTCTTTATATCCTTTGAAGTTTTGAGCCTGCTTTGCTCTCCTCCTAATTCTTATACTGCAGCAGAAAATGAGTACATAATTCTAGTGGATGCATGGGCATTTGGCCAGCACTAGACCCACTACAGTGTGGAATGGGAGTGACAGAAAAGAAAAATATCAAAAATGTCAAGATTCCACTGTTTCACTCTGCACAATTTTAAAGGGATTTGAAATACAAAATTGTATGATGCCTTTCAGGCACCCATATGGAAATCAGCCTTGTATTCTAGGATCAGGTCACCAGTCTTAGCTGTATTTGCATTTATGTAGGCTTTACTTACAGATATTTAAATACTTTTATTTTAGTCTTTGTACAATGGTATTCTTCAAGTTCAAATACAACAATTTTTGATGCTCAGAAAATAGGGACCCTAGGGTTCTGTTGGTCATGGTTCCTGTCCTGTCCTTAATGACCTGAAATGGTTACTTAATGTATTCCATTAATTTCTCAGTTGACACCAGGTTTTCTAAAGTGGAAGTTGTTGGGAGAAGGGGCAGCTTTGGGACACTTAACTCGAGCCTGGTGTCTAGAGGGAAGGAATTAAGAGGAGAGGGATAAACAGTAGTGTGAGACTGCTGCTGGGACAGATAAGGTTCAGACTGCACATATTGCAATCAACATGTTACCTTGAGGATAACTAAGTGGTGGAACAATTTGATCAGAATGGCTTCAGACTCTTCATCTTAGGAGACTTTCATATGCCCTTGGGACAAAGCCCTGTGCCTCCCCATCTGAGTTCCCCGTTGGCCCTACTTCAAGCAGGGGACCACAGTTGAGACATCCCGATGTCCCCTCCAACCCACATGATCCAGTGATTCAGTGTACAAAACAGAGACTGAAAATAGTTTTTACCTTTCAACAGCAGTTTTGAGATGGCACTTATAGGCTGTATAATGAGTAAGTACTTTGACAGTGAAGCAGAATTCTAATCACCATTTCTGTTTTGGGGCTTCCTTTGCTGTTTTTGGTATTTGTGTAGGCACCTGTGCTGAACAGATAGGCTTCCTCATACGTGATTTGTGAGTGACCTTTCAGTTTCATCAACTTTCCTGTGGAGTTATTCATGGATTTTTGTCTTCAAAGAGACAAGAGAAGTTGTTAGTTGCTGTAAAGTTGTTTATTGCAGAAGCACATCAGTCTCAAAGCCAGAGTATGAAAGGTGGAAGTCTGTGCGAGAGTTATTTGGCATAGAGTCCTGAATAAAGCAGCAGCAGCTCTCTGGTATAAAGTCCTGAGTAGAAGCAGATCTCTGGTATAAAGTCCTGAACAAAGGTAGCAAGTGCAACTCCGTTTTTCTTCCGGGCAGTGATGATGATGGTGAAGAGAGAGTTTTCACCCCAATACACAGATTTTTATTTGCAAATTACCCAATGAGCTAAAAACATGAATGTAAAACATTTCTTCTAAACCTATTAGAATTCTAATTCTATAGTATGAAAATAGTGTTAATCCTTACTCATAACTTGCACATGTAGCTCTATCTATTCAGGCAAATGTTTCTATCTGTTCTATCTAAAAAATGTCAGCAATGTTCTTACTATGTTTTCATTATATCTGGGTATAAGTTTTTTAACTTTTACTGAGGCCTACACTTTACATTACTTTCTAGGGCTTTTTACTCTCTTAAGGCACTTAAAGCATATTCTTACTTACTTAAAACTTAGACTTCTACTTCATATCTAAGTAACTTAATAGTATTTCCACTCACCTAAAACTAAAGCTTACACTTCTACTTAATGTCTGTGTGGCTTAATATACTTTAATTTCTCTAAAGGTTTTAATTCAATCCCTGCATTCTGATCTCTCTCTGAGGGACTCAGAGAGGCTTCTGTTTTACACACTCCAATGTTTTCCCATACATTTTCTATTATATTTCTTCTTCTTTTTACTGCAGTTTGTTCTTGTCCCATCTGCATAGGTTTCAATTGTGAATGAAAGTCATTAATAGACAAAGATAGATTGGTTTTGTCTTCCTAATCCTGTTACACAGCATTCTCTGGAGCATATGTTTTAAGTAAATATTCTTGCTTTCTATGCCTTGTAATTATCATAAAAGGTTGGAATTTTACTTTATTAAGATAATTTTTATACTCTTTTTAAAAACAAAAATCAAGTGCTTTATTGGATTTTTTGTTATTTACTGCAAAGATAAAAATAAAAGTTCTGAATTTTTTTTCAGCAAATGAACAATCATTTAAAACAAGACAGGAGTTTCTCTACTTCACTATTCTGTTTCTGGGAGTGCTCAGTTATAAAGCCTTAGGAAAAGTGCAGATATAAAACTGATCTTTGTCTTACTGTCAATCATGTCAAACTTGGCATACTGATGCACTTTGAGCTGAAAACTGTATTGATCTTTCTGTTTACCATTACTTTGGGTTATTGGGTTAGAAACTGGCAAGATGGCTAGGTCTAGTGGGTGGAGATATATGGAGTCAAATCCAGGTTGTGGTTGGTAACTATAGGGGTTCCCAGGCCTCAGTTTGGGGGCCAGTTTCTGTTTAATATCTTTATTAATTATCTGGATGAGGGGATCAAGTTCACCTTCAGTAGCTTTTCAGAAAATGCTATGATTGTTGGAAGTGTTGATCTGCTGAAGGGCAGGAAGGCTCTGTGGAGGGATCTGGACAGGCTGGATCAATGGGTCAAGACCAAAGGTATGAGATTCATCAAGGCCAAGTGCTGGGTCCTGCACTTGGGTCATAACAACCTCATGCAGTGCCACAGGCTGAAGGCAGACTGGTTGGAAAGTGGCCCAGTGGAAAAAAATCTGGGGGACATGGTCAACAGTGCCTGAACATGAACCAGGAGAGTGCCCAGGCGGCCAGAAGGACCAATAGCATCCTGGCCTGTATAAGTAATAATGTGGTCAGCAGGACAACGACAGTGATTGTCTCCTTGTACTCAGCATTGTTCTGGGCTCACCTTGAATTCTGTCTATTTCTGGGCCTCTCATGAAGAAAGACATTCAGGTGTTGAAGGTGTACAGAAAAAAGCCATGGAGCTGATGAAGGGTCTGGCAAACAAGTCGTATGAGGAATAGATGAGGTTGTTGGGTTTTTTAGCCTGGAGAAAAGGAGGCTGAGGAATGATCTCATTACTCTCTACAATTCCCTTTGAGGAGGTTGTAGCCAGGTGGGGGGCAGTCTCTCCTCCCAGACAGCCAGTGACAGGACAAGTGGACATGACCTCAAGCTATGCCAGGGGAGATTCAGGCTGGATGTGTGGAGGAATTTCTTCATGGAAAAGGTTGTTAGACACTGGAATGGACTGCTCAAGAAGGCAGATGGATTCTCCATACCCGGAAGAGTTCAAGAAACAACTGAACATGGCACTTAGTGCCATGGTCTAGTTGACAAGGTGGTGATCAGTCAAAGGTTGGATACAGTGATAGCAGAGGTATTTTGCCAACCTAACTGATTCTGTGACACTGACAAATAATTCCGTGGGACTTAGAATATATTGAGTTGGAAGGAATCCAAAAGCATCAACAAAGTCCAACTCCTGCCCCTGCACAGGACAGCCCAAAGAATCAGAATTGTCTGGGTGGTTATGGAGCTCTGTCAGGCTGGTGCTGTGACAACTTTTCTAGTTGTCTTGGTTTAGGGCAGATTTGGGGGAAAACGTCCGGAAGGAGCCCCCAGAAAGCAAACCCCCATGACTCCTCCCCCCCACCACCGGGTTCAGGAAGAATTTCCTCAGAGAGAAGTGGAAAAAAACCCTGTTTATTTAACAAGAAAAACACTCCTCAGCACAAAAAAATGAACAACACCAGATGACAAAAACTCTTTCATCGCTCTGAAAGGATGACAAACTCAGAAAGTCTCTCCAGCGAGTGGTCACCCAGTTATCGGTCCCTGGCGCTGGGAATGACTGCTGCAGGTCACAAAAGGCAGACTCCTGGTGTTTCTTGGAGTTTCCCAGGTCCCCATCCGGAACAGGTTCAGATGGTATTCAGGAACGGGAAAGAAAAAAAACAGTCCAGGGAAAAAATCGGACTGCCTAGCTAAACTAACTAATAAGCAAAAGCAAAAGCAAGGGCAAAATCAAAAAGTAGGAGCGAGAGCAAAGCGAAGCAAGCAAGCCCGCAAGCAAGCAAAGCAAAGCCTCTCCTAAACACAGACCATGGGGGAGGTGAGCCGGCTGACAACAAGACAAAAACAAACCTTCACTTTCAGAGTCAGTCCTAAAAGCACAGAACATAATACCAAGCATAAACAGAACACACGACTGGGGATACAAGCACCATAACATCAGCTTGTTCCAGTGTCCAGCCACCCTCTGGATAAGAACCATTTCCTAATAGCCAACCGAAATCTGCCCTGATACATTTGGTCCTGTCACTGTCACCCCAGAGCAGAGATCAATGCCTGCCCTTCCCCTTCCCCTCCCACAAGGAAGTTGTAGACTGCAGTGAAGTCTGTCCTCAGTCTTCTCTAGGCTGAACAGACCAAGTGACCTCACTCCTCATATGGATTCCCCTCACAGCTCTTCAGTATCTTTGTTGCCACCCTTTGGACACTCTCATAACAGCTGAATGTCTTTCTTATTGTGTATCACCCAGACTGGTCCCCAGCACTTGAGGTGAGGCTGCCCCAGTGCAGAGCAGGACAATTCCCTCCCTTGCCGTGCTGGCAGTGTTGGGCCTGATGCACCCCAGGACACAGGTGGCCCTCCGGGCTGCCAGGGCACTGATGACTCATGTTCAGCTTGCCACAGGCCAGGACTCTGTGGTGGTGAATCCCACCCGCCCCCACTCCCCCACCCCTTACAGGCCTGCGATCCGAGAAATGCTCATTAAGGCCTTGGCCTTGAAAACAGCACCTGGGCCCAGCTCTTCCCGAGCTTATCAGAAACACTGTCTGCTCCCAGGAGCTGCTGGTGTCTTTTCCTTATGAAACAGTTTTTCTTGCCTAAACGGCATAACATTCTTGTTCTCACACTTCCAAAGAAAGTGCTGCCCCAAAACTGTGCCCTGGATGAGACACTGTAATGAATAAAGCCCACTGTCTTGTGACCCTGTAACCAGTGGTCCAAAATGAGACCCTTTGAACTCTCCTGGATTGCAGCGACCTGCAACCAGCAACCTCCCTCTGAGTTGGATGCCTTTTGGAGGTAGTAAACTCAGGCTTGCTACGACTGGAGGATTGCTGAAGCACAATTTATACTGGGCTGATACACTGACTCTTCGAGACCCCAACTTTTGCTCTTTGGGAGATGCAAAGGTATCCAAACTGTGTGTTTCACTGACCTCTGAAGGGAATTTTTTGCAGGTACCTTGTGTGCACTGACACTTTATGTCTGTGTGCATGCACACACTGCTATAGCAAATCTGGGAGAAATGCTTCTTTCTTATGTTATGATTGATGTTCTATTTTTTCAATTTATCAAGCAACAAGATTAAACTTAATATTAAGTTTTTAATAGTAACAAAATGAATACAATCAAAATATTGGAGATGACAATTAAAGTATTGGAGATGAAACAATCAAAGTGCATATATTTAAGAATATACAAAATTTAGCAGTAAGTAATTTAGTATAATTGAGGTTCGTATAAAGCATAAGCAAAACCGACCGGGGAGGGCCCCCCCCCCCACCCGACCGGGGATACAGGGAGTGGCTCCCATTCCTCACGTATCAAAGCATCCAGGCTAACAATCCCACTTATATACTGTAGGCTACAGAAGTTTCTAGGAAACTCCTCCTAGTTTCTATTCCTAAAATCTACATCACTATGTGTACAGCACATGCTCTACTAATGGGTTAGGGGGTCTCTCATCCTTTTGAGGGTCTTACTTCTGATGAAGGCTCATCGTCTTCCTCAGTGACCGAGGTGTGACCCGCAGGTAGCGCAGGCGCCCTGTGTGACTGAGCAGATGTTTTCCATTACAAGACTTTAATTGAGTCCCATTCTTGGAATCATCCCATTTTGGCCCATTTCAAAGTCAAAACTTTCTATTTCTAGATGCTGCTTGTCAGATCTACGTCCTTCTACTATTCTTGTTTGACTTTCTTCCAACCTTCTTCTTCGACTCCCAACATCTGGAAGATGTCCTTTGCCCTGTCTCACGCATCTCCCCCCTCACTCTGTAACAATTGTCTTCTATTGATTTAAATACAATTTTGTTAATATAGTTACAACTTAATTAGCACGAATCACATTTATCACACTTAGATGTTTAGGTACCTTATATATATCTAAGTAAGTTAGGCAAGTAAGTAAAGTCATAAGTTATAAGCTAAGTGTTGCTAAGTGCTGCTCTTTACCAAAGTTAAATATATCTTTGAAGTTATAAGTTAGGTTGAATGCTGTCAAGTGTTATTCCCCTGTTAAATTATTAAGCTTAAGTTATTAGTTAATATAAAAATTAAGTTAGGTATAAGTTAAGTGTTGTTCCTTTGTTAAATTGTCATGTTTGAGGTATAAGTTAAAGAGCATTGTTAAGTTTGAGTGCAGTTAAGCTTTCAGGCTGTGTTTCTTTTTATTCTTTCCCTCACTGTCCTTTCATTACAGGTACTTAAACACACCCACACACAGCTCCACCCCAGATAGTTCTCAGTTAAGTTCTGGTTTTATTGGCTGGATTTTGCTTGGTTTTGTTGTTGCTTGTTTTCCCTGGTTGTGCCTTAACTGTCCTGTACGTGGGAAAGTGAATCTTGCCAATGGACTTTGTTGTCCTGTTGCTTAATATTAAATCTGGCTTTAGCTTATAGCCTTGCCAGTGAGGTTATAAATGATCTCAAGCACTCATTCATAACAATTGCACAGTGAGCATACTGGCAAGTAATATCACTGACTACTTACAAATACATGGAAAGTCTAAGCCCTAAGTTCTCAGACAAATGGGCTCAGGATAATTGGCATGATTGGGAAGCTGTGAAAGAACATTTAAAAGTTGTTAGATGCCATTCAAAGAAGAGGGAAGATAAACAAATTATTTGCAAAATGCTAGGCACCTGTCAAGAAGCTGCCTGCCAGTACCAAAATGATATTGTCAAAGGGAAACAAGAACTGAAAACTGAACTGGAAATAAGGAAAGTGACTGAGTTATTTTTGTCCCTGTAAACAGAAGAACTGCAGAGACAGTTACAGGAAGAAGAGAAAGTGAAACAAAGTCTGGTAGAAAAAGTTGAACTAAGGTTTATTTAGGCTCCAAAACCTCCAAAACCTTCTGTGGACAGGTAAATTATACCCAAAAACCAACCCTATTTGTTCTGATTAAGATGGCTAATTTACTAAAATTCTAAGGTCGTAAGCCGGAGAAAACTGCAACTGATTATTTGTGGTGTGTTTGTTTAACTGGAGGAGACCGAATCCTGTTGAATGGTGGAGAAGTGAAAGGAATCTGGGTCCTTTGGTCCCTACCCCCCAATGATCCCCACTCAATAACAGAGTGGCATACTGGGCAGGTGCATGAGAGAGGAGAGCCTCTAGTAATAGCTATTAACCTGTGAACGTGCTCTTCCTTTCTATTACAAAAGCCGCCTACATCCAAGTCATGCATGAGAGATCTCAAACACTTGCTTTCATAACAGACTCTCACATCCCTTTCCACGGCCTCTTATTCCCTAGCCTGTCTCTATGTCCAGGGTTGCCCTGTCTCACAAGCAGAATCCAGCACTTTACCTTGTAAAAGTTTATACAGTTGGTAATTGCCCAGCTCTCTAATTTGTCTATGTTGAACTTGAACTGTATGAACTTGAACTTTATGAATTTGAACTTTACCTTTATGCACTAGAAGTTTGTGAATTTGAGCTTTAATTTACCTTTAAGACTCTTGTCCTGTATGTAATATCCTATTACTAAAAATGCAACCACATGAAATTGTATCATATGTGGAAGGTAACTTCTTATGTCTTTATGTGTTTTAAAAAGACCAAAACCAAACCAAACGAAACCTCTTCTTGCTGGTGACATATTATAGGTTCTTGCATATGTATCAATATGTACGTAGTCCTATCATGTTGTGTCTGCCCCCCATCAGAAGGCCATGAAGCCATCTGAAGGATGTAGCCCTATTTCACATACTTTTTCATTAACAGGGGTTGGAACAGGTAGTCTGTGTCTGTAGTACTTTACAGTACAGTCTCCTATGATAGAAATCTAATATTTTCTTTTTTATCTACGTAATTCTTTTTAAAGAGAAAGCAATCCTTGGAAAAGGGTGTGAGGACTATACATACTCTTCTAATTTACAGTTCCAAAGTGCTTTAAAAAGAATCAACAGTGAAATTTTAAATTTTTATTCCTTTCTAATAATTCCTTACATTTGATTTTCTTTTGTGCTGCTGCTATGTGTTGAGATGGTATTTCCAGTGATCTATCCAAAAGGACACCAGTATCTTTCCACCGAGTGACAATAACTCAACAATGTATATTTGTAGATAGTTTGTTTTTTTCCTCTTCTTTTTGGTTTACTTTGCACATAAGAACATTAAGTCCCATGAGTCATTTTCTGGCCAGACCTTCAACATAGTTGGAATCTCCAGCATGACTTCATATCAGTTTTTATTTTGCCTATCTTGTAGATGTTATTTCACTTAGAAGATTTGTCATGGTAGAGTTAGTCTCCTTCTTGGGACTTTAAGAATAATTTGACATTGTACTGTAAGAGAGATAAAAATAATCCTTCTTCCTAGTTGTGATACATGGCCATATATTACTAAAGAATAATAATAATACCAGGAATGATAGTAACATATCTTTTTGTGGCAGGATTGATCCCTTTTTCTTCTTAGTGTTTCTAAGGTCTCTTGTTGGGAAAGCTTTCTAAAAAGTTCAGGTATATTTTTGTCTGACAGATTCCTGTAATCTCTTACCTTTCTAAGTCCTGCGAGGTACACCAGCATAGTTACATGACTTTCTATAAAAACCATATCAACCCTTTCCCAATACATCATATTTATGCCTACCTATTATTTACATATGTTCTGCGATAACTTAAAAGTGTCAAAGAAAGTTTCCTGTTGGTCCATCCAGGAGCCACTCTAAATCAAACTCTCATCATGTGAGCTGGAATCAAAGACCTTTCTCAGCTACACCTGTGGCTCTCACACAGTCAGACCAGGATTCCTTACCATCTCAACCCCAGGTTTCCCACATCAGTCTCAGTTGTTTGGATCCTTCAAATAATTTAAATAAATAAGAAGTTTAATAATAACCAGTAAACTCATTTTTTCCACTGAAGTTGAAAGCCAGATGATAAAATCTGCTTGTGAAAGAGAAAAAATTGTGCCATGAATGGAAAATCAGAAAGTGCTTGTGACCCGGTTGTAACAAAAAAAATTTGCTTTGCAATTGCTTTGCAATTTCTGTGAATATTAAGTATTCATGACCAAATTTATTAATCTCACTCATATCATTGTCATATTGCTTCCCCTGTTAGAAGCAGTCATTAAAACTTGTATGTCATCCAATCTCATATTACATTTTCCCTCTTCTCCACTTCCATACCTCCTTTTGTTTGCTGAGGTGTTCTTTTTTTTTTTTTTTAAGGAAGAACTATAGGGCTGATGTCTTGCAGGCTTAATTACAACCTGCACCATACAATTAAAGGCACCTTATATCTTATATTACACCTGTTAGGCCTTCTGAAATAAAACAGCTACATAATACATAATTACATACTGTGTGTGAAAATCTGCCTTTTCAAATGAAAATGAGTAATAATTTCCAAATATCTTTCATAGAATTAACTGTCTTGCCTCTCTTGTCAAAATTTATTTCTAAATTTGGATCTTGGGCTTTCTTCTGAGCCCTTTTGTGTTCCCAATGTTCACTAATTCCTCTGCATTGTCAGAAAAGAAAAAAAAAACAGCTTCTACTTTTAGTTCAGTGACATGATATATCTTCAGCAGAAACAGAGGAGAAAGCAGAAGGAATGGAAGTCCATACTCAGGTGGACTATCCCTTTTTCCTCAAGACCAAGGTTCCAAGGCTCCAACCTTACCATTTTCATGTTATGTGAAAATTTTTGTCATAACTTAAAGGCATCTCAGTGATTTCAGTATGGCTTCTATTTTTCTGCCACTCTCTTATTAAAGTTGTAATGTTATATGTAGTCACCCTCCAAGATTTACATAATACACAGCACTGCAGTTCTTTTAGGTGAAGTTCATGGCTTTCCTGGTTTTTTGTCCTATCACTAATTTTTATGACCTGAAAAAGTGGCTAAGTGTTGCAGTGTTATCACATTGTGGTTAACACTATTATAAAATGCACAGTTCAAAGACTGAAATGTACAATAAGCTACATGTGTAATTCTGACTATGTACATGGAATGATTACAAGAATTCTTCAAACTTCTGTATTGGTTTACACTGCAAAATAGACAATTTTAGGAAATTCAATAATAAGCCTGAAAATTAAGTTATTTGAGAGACTTCTTTTGTCCTTTCCTTTCTCTAATATGACCTGGAATTAATAGAAAACTATGGAAATTTTCAGGAAAAAAAATATTTTCGCTGAAAAAATGTCCTCCATAGAATAGAAAACATAGCCTTTAGACGTGAGTCATAATGTTTGTAATCCGAGAGCAGAAGTAGCACTAAACTTCTATCACTGCAGGGACCTGTAAGGAAAAGTGCTCAGCACACACATTGTCCTGTCAGATTCCAGGAGAAGTGTCTGACACAAGGGGTGGTGTGTGGTTAACGTGTGAATAGCCCTCATACCTTTTTGTGTGTGTGGCTAATCTGACACAAACTAACTTGGATACCAAATTATGCTGTGTATTGAAGGCCCTCCAACTTACTTCTTCCATGCTACTAATCAGGATTAGGAAGTTCAGAGACAAAATAATAAATAAGAGTTTGAAAAATGTATAATTCTAGAGTTAAAACAGCAGTATTTTTAATAAATATTTTTATGAACAATTTATAAATTCAATTATAAGGAATTTTTGAATAAATAATAAAAATGACTGGGTTTTTTCCTTTTTGATATGTTGGTTCACCAATTTCTAAAATCTATGGATCATTTTCACTTTAATGAAATTTTTCATGAACTTATGATGCTGGAATCAGTAGATGTTTGAAACAATTATAGAGAAGAAAAAACTGTTTAAATACTGCTTACCAGTATTATCTCACTCATAGTAACTTGGGCAGAAATTATTACAACTTTTATTGATGTAATTAAGGGAAAATTTTCTGATCTTGTGGTCTCACCTTCTCATATCCACTTTCTTTCATTTTGCCTGGATGCAGAGAATAAAATCAAGATATTTCTACATGATTGTAGGTTAAATCCAAGGCCTTATTGAATATTGTTTTTCAAATGACATCTGGAAAGGCTCTAAATTCCTAATAACCTAGAAGGAAACTATGCTTTATGATTTATTCATTCTGAATATTTAAAGTTTATATAAAATTATAATTTAAAATTTGCAAGTAGTAAATTATTTTAGTCATATTTTTGTATTCATTAGATTGAGAATTAGTGCTGGAAATAGTAGCCATATTAACCAAAAATTCTGACTGCCAGAATTTTTTATATACTATATTATTGATATTATTTAATTCCATTTCTGTCTAATGTTAAATGAAACCAAACAACTGCCATGAAAGATTTTACCTGTTCTTTGCTAATAGAAGTCTTCAAGGTGGTGAGAGTTTTCCTCATGGGATTTAGCTCAGTAGGTATTGAAAACATAATCCATACTCTCCCAAAACAAGTAGTAGGATTTATGGAAGTCAAAAATTACCCGGTTTATGCAAAAAGTCTGGTGATCTCCTCGTGGTGCACCTAATGACAGCTTTTCATTTAATCTTGCTATTCCCCTAAAGTAATAAATGGCATTGATTTTCCTAAATATTTGCTATTAAAGATGCAGTCTACGAAAGTGTAAGGTGTGGGTTTTTTTAGAATAGTATAAGGATACACTGAATGCTTCATTGGTTGTACTGAGAGTTGATGTTTTCATTTGGATGACAAAGAAAATTTCACTAACAACAATTTCTTCACAAATTATTAAAACAACAGAGCATCCAGCCCAGGTTGCACAATTGTGGATATTCAGTGCTATTAGTCCAAAAAAAAGGTAATCTATTGAGAAATTATTTGCACATAAAAGAGAGGTAGATACAATCCAGTCTTTTCATACACACATTATCTTTAAGCAAAGCTCTTTGGAGAGTGAGGATCCAAAATTATCAGTTCAAACAGCAAACTTTGGGTGTTGAAACAGGTAGCTTTGCTGAATACAGAATTAACAGTGACAATATAGTGTATAATTGCTCCATAGTGAGCTTGTGTATATGAAATCATTTTTGCCTGCAGAGTGAAGTAAATAAGGAGTTTTCATATACTGTTGGTTTAAATTTTTTTTCTAAAACCTTCAGCAGAACTGAAATATTGAAATCTCATGCTTTGCAGTTCTGCTGAGACTAAATGATTTTATCCAAACTCAGTATCTCATGATGGGTGTAATATTACTTTTTATCCTGAAGATAAGGAAATCTTGTAGAGTTAGAGTATTTTCAAAATCAGGACTTAAAATGTGAAGTTTATATTGTAAATTATTTAATCACTTGATAATAAAAAATTCTGTGTATTGTTAAAAACAGCCAATTTGATTAACTATTAAGAATACAGTGTACATAAACACAAATATGAATATTAATGTAAACATAAAAATAAGTATGATTCTCTCAGATTTAAAAAAATTAACTTCTTTTAGTTTTGGAATTTTTGGGGCGGGGTGGGGAGGGGATGATGGTGGTGGTCTTTTTTGGGGGGGGTAGTATTTTGTTTACCATTTTGTTTTCACTGTCAGTACAGAAATTAAAGAGCATTAATAAAGCACATGACTTCAGGTAGAAAGTGAGAACCTCCAATACATCTGTGGTTACTGTCAGCAACTTTTCCATTGATCTGTAATATATCCTTACATAAATTAATACCTGACTAGGCGATAAAACTTTTCTTCATTATGACAAACTTTAACTTTCCTTTGCCACTTAAAAACGTGTGTGTCATGACATCTGTCAGACAACTATGAAGAAAAACTTATTCTAAAATATATTGTTTACTTCAGAAGAAGTAAAAACTTTAGATTTTTTATCCAACATTGTCATTCAGTTATTTTTTTTCTTAGGGTTTCTAAACAAAATGAGTTTTCTTCTCAAAACAAACTAACATGTCAATATTGTAATTGTTTTCAAGCATTAGTTCAGTATAAGTAAAAGATAGAATAGTTGGTATTGAGTGGGAAAGAGACAGGTCAAAGATTTCTTCTCAATTATTATGAGTCCTAATATATTTATTGAAAAAATATTATTTTTGAAGAATATTTGTATTTCTTCCAGAAAAAGAAAAAGAAAACTAATAAATCTGCTTCTTAAAGAATTAAATGTCTATAAAATTTTAAAGTTTGAAGAGACAAGATTACTGCATACTTGCCACGTTTCTAATAATTAAAAAAAAAGTTAATGTACTGATACAGTTATCTGTATGTAGTCTTATGCAATAGTTTTGATTTTTTTTGTAAATAAAGTAGCTGTTCATGATGGTGAAGCAAAACCAAAAGGAAAGAAAAAAGTAAAGATGAGAAAACCAAGACAAACTTGTGAATTAAAAGAAAGCTTGAAACGAAAATTTGGAGAGGGGGAAAAAAGGAAACCAAATAAAAGAAAACTTGAAGAATAAAAAATTAAATAGAAAAGAAACTTATAAAAGAAGAAGAGAATGAAAATGAAAATGAGAAAGAGTTGAAAAAAGAAAATAAGCAAAAGGAGAAACAGAAAAAGGAAAGAAAGAAAAAGAGACATTTAAAAAAGAGAAAATTTGGTCTCTGATTTTTCTCTTTAAATTGTTTGGTTTCAGATCAAGTCCTCATGACATTTTCCTAACCAATTTTACAAAAAAATAGAAGACTGAATGCATACTAACTAATTATGAATAAGTAGGAGCTTACACATTTTCATGCTGCAGTGTAGTTTCCTTTTGGTGGAATAGAAGAATATGTGGCAATGAGTGGAGCAAATGACTGTTGCAACATAGGACAGAAAGTGTAAGAGCAGACTCGCTCCTATGAAATATGCATATTATGACAAAGCTGAATTTCAAGAATAACAAGAAGTCAGTTGCTGTTTTAATATATGATTCTTGCTTGTAGAGATAGTTTCATGTCTGTGTTGAATATGTTTTCTTTCTGTAAATTGAAATAATTAATTTTGTCAGAGTTTTTAGAATTAGCACTATCCTGGGCAGGAGAAATAGAGTTATTAAAAACATCATTAGGCTGATTAAAGTTCTGCGATTCACTGTCTTCCTAATTGAGTTATGTACTACTGATCTGCCTTGCCTTTAAATGTGTCATTGCCTGAACAATTCCCAAATGAACATTTCTTATTTCTTTCAATATAAATAATTTAGCAGGATTAATGAGCCTTTAATGAGGGAAGAAGAAGACAGTCTGATTTTTTTACATTCCTTCTTGATCTCTCCCATGCCAGATTTACTGTCACTTACTGAATTAATCTACTAAACTAGGTGAGAAAACTTAGGTGTGAAAGACTGGTAGGAGTCAAAGGCTAAATTCATCACAGAGTTGAAACAGTGACACATGTAAACATAACATTTAGATTCTAAGAAGAACTCAGTGAATGCTACACAAATCTCAGTCCACAAAATACAGTGTTCATCAGCATGATCCTTCTGTCTGCCTCAATGAGTTGTAGCAGACATGCACAGAACTGCATAATCTCACCTGAGTGGAACAGATTCACACGTGTTCTTGTCCACATGTTGCCTGAATAATTGTGTGTGGAATCTTATCTGGCAAAAGTGCAAACTGCAGATCTCTACCAAGGTTTATTTTTGAAAATCAAACTGATTGGCCTGAGAAACTGTCACTTACCCGCTCAAGAAACATCCCAATTGATCATCAGTGGGGTATTTATTGTAGTATTTCATGATGTGGAGATTTGGACATTTTCTACAGATTTTGACTGTTCCTCCCCTGTCAGCAAAAGCTGCCTGAGTTCCTCACTGGGGTGACGGCACCAAAGCTTAGCCAAGTGACTCACTCCTGTATGTGCTGTCAAAAAAAAAAATAAAAGAAAAGAAAAAAAAAGTTCTAACTTGTCAACATTTTGCTTGAAATCTCTGCACCTACAACAAGTGAAGTTCAAACAAATGTGTACCCACATCTGTAATACATTCTCTACTTATAATCTGTTGGCTTTGTTTTTTTTTTAACGTTCTCTCACAAAACAAGGTAAGGTGCCACAAAATGAGCCTATTGCCAGCTAAACAATTTACTGTTAATCACTCAGCCTTTGTGTGGTTATTATGTGTCCACAGTCCATTTCATTTCCAGACTCCCTTTAACATATAATTTACTAACATGTCTTGCCAGCTGTCAAGACTGCTGGCAATTTCATATATTTTCTTGAATCAAGTAACTCTTGAAACACCCTATTTATCTTAAACTTTCTTGGTTTGTCAGCAAAATTGCTGTTAGTCTTTGTTAGACCACAGCATGGGAAGCACAGTGTGTTACAAACTCCTTACAAGTGTTTTTTCTTACAAAAACCACAGTTTATAACTATATAATTTTATTTACTGCACTGTGGGTAGCCTAATGACTTTTCAGTTACTTGCAGATTATTTAAAATCATAAAATCTCTCTGTAGTGTGTCTTCTTTTTTTTGTTTGTTTGTTTCACAGAACTTGTCCACCTATCTTAGACTTTTTGTAATGAGCACAGTTTTAAATTATTATGTCACAAAAATATCTTGGTATCAGGAGTCTTACCCATGTAATTTCCAGATGGATTATTTTTTGAAACATAACAACTATCAGTATATGTCAGCTAGTCTTATGACTTTGATTGTATTCCTTTCTTGGTTTCTTGTCCTGAATTGGATGGTTGGATGGAGCAGATATCTGTTTAAAGCTAAAAAAAAAAAAAAAGAAAAACCACAAATGAAAAACAACAAAAAAATCCCCTTCTTTTATTTACAAATGAATCTATATCCTTTTGTACTTATTTTAAGATTAATTTTTAAGAGTAAAATGAAGTGACGTAGTGATTTTACTGCTGTCTTGAGAACTTGCATCTAGCAGAAGTTTGAAGCAGTGTTCTGTTCTTACTCTATATAATACTTAGTATTATCTATAGAAACTTAGTATTCATATGTTCAGATTCTTTCTAATGTCCTAATATTTTGCTCTAAAAACCAGCATACTATAGTATTGGAAGATATAGCAAAATTAAAGTCAATGACATATGTCTCTGGATTTTCCCTTCTTTTTTTTTTCAGTCAGAGGAAAAGCATAAAGAAATCTCCAGTTTAGCACATAATTTACATATCTCTAAATTGGTTAGTTATTAGACCTAAAATCCCAACATGCTAGAAAATTGTAAGTTGAATCTAGAGTTATGACATAAGTGATTATCATAAAAAAAAGTAATGTCTATATTTGGCATACATACATATAAAAAAATCATATTGAAGCATGAAAATTTGTTTCATTCTTTTGAAATCAATTCCACAAAGCCCCTCTGCAAAAATGCGACATTCAGGCCATTCTTTTTAAGCGACGCACAGAACAACATTTTATAATGAAACTATAAAATCTTTTTTGATAATCTAATTATTGAAGTCACAGGGCATGACTTTATAATTAATAATTAATATAGTTAATATTTCACTCATCTCAACAATAAATTGCATTTTTCTCTATTTGCCTACTACAATGTGTTAAGGCAAACACTTTCACTTCACTCATTTTATTAGTGAATCAATACACTAACTTAAATAATTTTTGCTTCATACTTCCTGGCAGAAATTCTGCCAGGATTTACCTGTATTTTTCTCAGAGTATTCAATCAAAATATACGAACTGTGAACAATTCTACGTGTGAGAGTGCTCTGAAAAACTAATGCTATAGTATCCTTCCTTTTTTTTCCCAGAAAACTACGCCATAATTGTGATATTCAGTTAACAGCACATAAAGCATCCAGGAGAGTTTATCAATTATATTTTCCTAAAACCAAACCAAAATAAAACAAACAAACAAAAAAAGACCACCAAAAACGCCACAACCCTGCTAGGCTTTCAAGTTATTTAGCCTTCAACATAGATACTTAAAACTTGACAGCAGCATAGGTTTCTCAAAAATTCCAAAGTACAAACTACATTCATGGACAGGTTACAGCATTTACAATGGTTTCTAACATTAGGGTTACAAACCCTAATGGATTTGTAACATTAAGCCTCATCTTGAGGACTCTTCTGACTGAACTTGATATATAACAGGTGTCTATTTCTCCTGTCCCTGTTTAACGTTGTACTTGTCAGAAACACACATTAAGCCTTTGATTTGTGAGAGTTTGAAATACAAGTGCATAACACCACCTAATTGAGAAGCCTGACGTTTGGGCTTTTTTCTTTATCCACTCCCAAAATCAGAGGCATTTGAAACATCTCACTGGAAACTGATCATGGTGGGTGGTCAGTCACCTTCCTTCACTTCAACACTAGTGAAGGACGGATAACTTTATTGGTAATGCACTGGATTAATATTTAGGTATTCTGAGTGCAATTTACTTCCCTGCTTATTTCTGTTTTCTCAGGGAAATAATTTAATCTCTATCTCATTTCCCCTCCAGTAAAATAGCAATAATATTGCTGTATGCAACTGGATAAAGGAGAAGCTCACAGTTGTGTGGGACAGATATTTGTAGAGATTAGGTAGGAAGTGTCTCACATGTGTTTCAGGCTTAACTGTGCATACTTGGAAAAAGGAGATGTTATTTTTGTTATTTTTCCCATGTGGACATTGATTTCACTTGTGGTTCTGAGAGAAAATGAATCTCTGCTGATGCACATTATTTCTTATCTAATTATTTTGAATTATTTAGGATTGTATTACCAAGGGGAAAAAAAAGAAAGATTAAATTCAGAGAGAAGGCTTTCCTCCCTTAAAACTTCAGAATCTGCAAGACAAAATATCTTTTTGATGCACAAATGGTTTCTGAGTTCATTTATGCAGCTTGAGAGAAACTAAAATCTTAATCTAATCAGAGGTATCGCTCATACAGAATGAAACAGCAATTTTTTAACCCAGCAAAACCAGGGAACTATTTAATCAAATATCCAGATTTTGAATTTTCACAGTTAAGTGATAAAGAGCATATTCAAACTCTGTTTTCCTTCATCTCCAGATTTATCCCATCTTGTTCTCTACAAAGAGAGAGAAGAAGTGATATTATCTTCCATTTCTGTCTTCCTGATATGAAAACAAACAAGCACACATATCCTGTGAACTCTGAACGGAGAAAGACATCTGGATGTAACCATGTCAGAGGAGACAACCTGCTGGTCCGGAAATTTAACTAGGAAAGAAATAACACTCCTGTAATAGCACCAGTAGTACACTGCTGTGGCTCGTGTTTTCTCAGAAATACTCACCAAAAACGTTGTGGTTTGCAGTGATTACAGCCCACTTATTTCCTTTCAGCAAAGACAGTGCACCTTTTCACAGCTTTCCACATTAGTGTGCAAAGACAAATAAGACAAGTAGCTTTATCTTACAGGTCCTTCCCTCATTTCATTAGTATGTTATTCTATTACGCAGCTACTAGACTAGAATCCAGCCCTTCAGGGCTTTAATATCCCATTGGGCCAAAATAATAGAATAGCTATTTCCTGAAGCTAAATGAAAAAGAAAGCTGGTATTTTGTGTTTTTTTTTGTTTTGAGTTCTGTGCCTTTTTGTCATTGTAGGGATTTTTGTTTTTCTTCCCCTCTATAGATACGTATTTCTACAAATAAATATAAATTTTTATAAACATCAATGTTTTACAAATATAAATTTATTTCTAAAAAGCAAAATAAGTGATTTCACTGCCAGTTGAAATGGAAAAATTATGAAAAGTGGAATGATTCTTACCTATTAAAACCTCTGTGTACCGTACTTTTGGGTGATTTCTAATTTATCAAATGATCACAACAGAATGATGTTTAAGCATTGTTTGGGGGTTTTCTTGTGTGGGTTTTTTGTTTGTTTGCTTGGTTATTTTGTTTTGTTTTGACTTTGTTAGGGGTTTTTTGGGTGCAACATTGTTTGCTTATTGTGGGGGTTGGTTTTGGTTTCCCAGAAGAAAACTTATTATTTCTTGACCTGTCTTCATTCTAATCACCTGCAAATTGTGCTATGATGATGTAGCTTACTTTCTGAAAGGATGAAAGACTATTAGAGAAAGAGACTGGTATTACCTTTGCATTATGATTTTTATTATTTATATTCTAGCATATTCTAGCAACAGGACTGTTTAAATAGTAAGCTCTTGGTAAAAGTAAGTAATATCTGACCTTTGATTATAACACCTTTTACAACTTTATCCTAACAAAAATTATTAAACTGATTCATCTATCCAAGTAGTATATTCAGGTGTTAAAACACTGATGAAACAAATTAATAGTAACAGATTTTACAAGTGGTAGTTACTAAAATGGGTAACAGAACAATCAAAATATATTAATTCTTCATCACAATCTAAAACTAGAAACTGGCAAGGGGATGTCAGATTGATTTTATTTTTACTTACTAAGTTCACTCTGCACTTCCCATACATTATTGAAACACAAAGGTGATTGTCCATATCACCAAGAAGATAAAAATGAAACACATACATTTAAAGGCTTGAAGGCTAGAATGAAATGCATCCAAATGGTAGAACTAAATTTTTTTTTTGGTAATGACAAGCTATGGAGACTGATGACTGAGAATAGACATTAAGTCTTGTTCTCAAAATTTTAATTATTATCTATGAAAATACACTACCATTTCAAAGCTTGTATGATTTGCTGTGCTCCATAAATACATGCAGATGTGACTATTTTCATACTTCTGGAGAGGAATCCATTACAGCTCAGTATGTATTTCATTCTGTCTGTGTGAAATTCAGACTTTTAATTAGGTATTGCTAATAAGGGATGAACACCACAAAATATAAATAAAATATTTCTGTTCCTTTTATTTCTTAATCTTCTTCATATTACTGGCAGTATCATGCTAATCCCAAGGCATTTGTGAGTGTTGCAACTGCCACTGATTTCTCCAGCAATCGCTTTGAAATAGCACTGGTTTTGACCACCTACTTCAATCATAATCAGAGGATAAATCAGTTGACCACAGTAGTGGACAACTGTTTAAGAGCATTTCCCAGCTGTCGACTGTTGGAGAAGTAATACTGAAAATGTAAAGGGCTAGTCAATTTCTTTTTTTGTTGTTGCTTTGTTTTTTAAATTAAGATTCTTTGTGATACAAAATTATCAGGTTATGCTATGATTGAGAGGGATGAGGTATCAGGATTTGAAAGTTTTTCTAAGGTTTTCATAAACTTAAATGAGCAGTAATTTGCATTAAGCCTGACATGTGGACACATTGTGTTAATTGCCATAAATGTGATTTTTTTTTCTACAGAAGAAATCTGGAGAACAACTTGCTGGGATATTATTAGATGGCCTTTGATACTTTGAAAAAAAAGGCTAACATGGAAGTTATAAGTTGTTTAAATGAAACATCAGTAACTTATTACAGCTGAGCATATAGACCTATAACCTCTAAAATATTATTATTGTTTTAAAACATCTGTTAGCTGCAAATGTAGAAGCTATAGTAGACTTGCAAGATTTCAGAAGACAGATAACTAAAGCTATATAAAAGAAAAAAATATTATCTCATCTGATAAGTCAAGAGATGCCCATATTGTATAAGAGATCAATAACTGATGGTCAAATGGCAACCTTGTAGTCTAAGCTCAGCCTGGGAAGAGCCTGGATATGCTTTGATTGAAATGAACTTGAAGCGTACCACTGCCTGAACCCTACTTCCACTTGGCTTCTAGCTGATATTTTTTTGAAAGAGAATGAAAAAAAGACCAGAATGATTTTAGTTTTTCCTCTTCTATTGGTAATTCCTGTGTTGTAGTTCAAAGCAGATAACCTAATTCTAGATGAGAGTATAAATATCACATCAGAGTCAGGGAAGAAAACCAGTGTCCTTTATAAGTGGGGGGGGGGGGGAAAAGCCCCAAAGAATCCCAAAAAAACCCAAAGCTGTTTGTCCCTAATTACAAATGAGATTATTATTGTCTTCAGGGCAACACCTCTTCACCATTCCCACTTAAGTACATTTTAAATGTATTCATGAAGGAAGGGAGAAGATGCAATATTCTGCCTTCCACAACATTTAGTCCTTCCAAGCAAATTAACAAATTTCTGTCCATGCAGACAATTTAATTATGGCTTTTTCTTCATTATATTGTTTTTTATTTTTACATGATCACAGAGATAATTAAGGTAGCCTCTGATTTTATAGTGCTGTAGTCCGGCGTAATTGAATAGAACCACTTCGACCTGTATCATTTTATAGTGGTGAAGTTTATACCACGTGTTATTTAGTGTAAGTTCCTTAATTTACTTTGCAATTTTCCACCATATCAAAATTGGAAGAGAAATCTAATTTTTGCCAAAAATTCCTAGAATTATCTGGTGCTTTGCTGATCCATTCTTGTAAATGCTGATTATATTGCATGTGTGATGCTTGCATCCTCAAATAGAGCATGCTGGAAGGACAAGATTTAATTACATAAGTTAGTGGAATTTAGTTGGACTGAAGATATTAGTATAAAAAGTTAATATAATGTAATAATTATTTCAGTGCTCTGCTGAGGTCTTTATAAGCCCGCAGCCCTTTACATTCACCCTGACCCTTAACAAACAAAATCAGTAGATATAATTTATCAGGAAACCAGAATCTGATATTTCTTGTTGTTTTCATAATCACTCATGATATTTGCCTCTATCAAATTCCAAATTTATTGAATAGCAATTTCAAGAACTGGTTGTTCTACTGTCTTGTAATCAAAACAAGTAGGTATGCAATCAATACAGTCAAAAGAAACCTCTGAAGAACTTCATGCTGTAGTATGTAAAGAAAAAAAAGGGGAAGAAATGAATCAGTATTGGTGTTCCTGATACCGAGAGGATGGGAACTCTATCTCAAGCTTGAGATTTTATTTATTCTTGTAAATATATAAGAACCATATATCCTATCAGGCAGGTTTTTGTCCCGAGATCCACGGAATTTTCCTTGTGAGATAGTGGAAATGAATTTGGTGCTTATTAAGATATTTCCTTGGTGTGTAATGTCTTACGTAGTATTTCTCACCCTAAAGGCTGACTGATGCCTCCAGGCTTTTGCCAAAGTCAGAGCAGTCCTGAAATTGATTTCATGACTGTGGAAAGTAGCACAGCCAGTCGGCAAGAGACCAATATTTCCTCTCCTGTACCTATGTATCTTGCAGTGGGTGCTGAAGGAGAAAGGCAGCTGCAGGTTAGAACTCCAGCGGCTCTGGGAGAGTTAAGGAGTACTTACTTCAGGTCTGAACATCAAAAATGTTTAAAAAGGAAGGACATAGCTTTTAAATGTTCAAAGGAAAGAAAAAAAAAAAAAAGAAACTGACTTTTCCTCCTTACCCTTTTTCTCCTCTGTACTTTTGAAATTCACCGCCCAAAAGCGTGAAAAGCATTGTAACAAAACAGTGCTACAATACTTAGGGTTTTCTGATGCAGTCATCACATAGCAGTTATTTAGGCTTGACAATCTTTCTTTTGATGGCTAGATTATGACTACATAATTCCACCGTGATTACTGTGTTGTTCAAGTTTACATACAGAAGCTCAGTGAGAAATCTACTACCTATTTTAGCTGCTGCTTCCTTTTCCCATCTTTATGTTATGTTTAGAGATTATGAGGCTTTAAATGTTTCCTGCTAATGATGCTATAGCTGGTACAAGAAGGTATAATTCAAATTAAAACTAATTCCTCCCCCTCAGCAAGCTCTCTGAAATTACTTAGAAAATGCACGTGGTTTTGCATCTTCAGACTCCTTTTACTTTGTATTTTAGTACTTCATGTGAGGCTTCAAGATGGCCTATTTTAGCTAATGAGTTTTGCAGGCAACATTCAGCATTGCAGATTTACATAAATTTTATATTGTTGATACTTGAGTAAAGGTTGAATGTTCTTATCTCATCTATGTTTATATCATTATTAAAAGACATAAACCAAGAAAGAATAACCTACCTTATTGTTGTTTGTTTAAGTATTCACTAATTCCCATTAATTTGATTAGTACAACAAATTAAAGCAGAAAACAGACAGAGTTTATTCATGGTTAAATTGCAGAAATCAGTGGGTTATGCAGTATTTGCATTTTAATTAAGTCATGAGCATTTAATGCTATGTGCTGGAAATACAAATGGATTTTCTGGCTTCATTTAAATTTAACATTCATCTCATATTATTTATTTTGTGTATCTGTGTGTCTGATATCCAAAGGTAGAAGAACGCAATTCTGTTACCAATACATGCCCATAACATGCCAAAATTAACAGATAATTCTTTTCTATAGACCATCAAGGCAGTCCTAATTCTGCACTACAGGTAATTCTATATTTATTATCACTGAATTACAGAATATGTTGGGTTGGAAGAGGCCCAGAAAGGTCATCAAGTCCAATGCTTAGCCTGCACAGGACCATCCCCCACAGTCACACCATCTGCCTGAGAATATTGTCCAAATATTCTTTATCTCTTCCAGGCTTGGTGATTCCCTGGGGAGCTTGTAGAATAGCCCTGGATCCTCGGCTGTTGGGCATACAGACTCTCTGTTGAGAGAACCCTAGATTTGCAACATCAAAGCACATTAAGCACATTAAGTGCTGCTAAACTTGAACCAGAAAAGTTTTCCATATTAGGATCTGAGCAATGTAAATGCTTAGTAACATGTAGGCATCTGCTCTGCATTCTGAAACTCAGTACAAAATTCTTCCTAGGCTGTTTTTATACATGTAGGGAAAACTAAGAATCTCCCGGGTTAATTCACAGTAACCAGGCAAGAGTGTAGAGAGAACTTCTTTGGTGCACATGGGCAGCCCTCTGTGAGCTTGATACATCCAACCAAAGGCATTTCAAGCCAAAGAGAAAGTAGGGGTTTGCAGACTACCTTCAAAATAACTTTTTCCTTGCTGGCTTTTGAGAGATTTAAGGAGGATGTTATACCATTTACCCTCATCTGTAGAACAGCCAGGATGAAGTATTGTCCAAAAGGAAGGGGAACATGCAGGTTTCACTATCTCTGAAAGTAATCCAAATGGTAGTCTTCCATTTTGAATACATAATCAGGCAGTAGTAATATTTCAGATGAGGAGAGTGCTCTTACTCATTAAACTTACTTATTCTGCTATAGTCAAAGCTAGTACAGGGAAGCAAGGGCTTCATTTGGATTCACTTTATCAGACACTTGTCCTAAAATCTTATTTATTGCATTGGTCAAGGAATGTATCTTATAATTCCATTCAGACTGTAAAAGAGAGATTGAGGGAGTTAAGGCATTCTTTAGGTAAACACCTGTAAGTCTCTTCTGATGGAAGGGAAGATCTAGATCTAAACCACAGCTATGAATTGGCTACCAAGAAAATGCTGTTTTGTTATTCACACAAGTTGGAGCTGAGATAATAGCCTCTAGAGAGACTTGAACCTTTCATTCACCCAAGTGAGACAAGGTGTCCTGAAGACATATGCCTTTTTTCCTCGACTCCTTGTAGCTGCTTGATGAATCTGGGAGTTCTGAAGCTACCAGATAGATTGAGAAGGTACCAGGAGATTCAGGGTTATGCAAAGGTATTATGCTTCACCTAGTTTAAAATCTAACATCAAATTACAAAAACAGTAAAAAAAAAGAAGGTGTCAAGGGATTTTGTTGTACAACTCCCACTGGCATTAGTGGTAGTTCTATGACTAAATCGCTGTGGTCAGCAAAGAAATTATTTATTTTAAAGGAAGAGATTTGGAAAAATAAGGAACTAATTCAGTGGCTGACTGCAACTTCTGAAAGCTTAAGGTACAGTGATTTCCTTCTCCATTCTATAAGATATCTACTTAAAACATACAGAAAATTGTGAATTGGAGGAAGTACTGAATGTTATATAGCTTCAGTCCAAGCTCTGTCTGCTGTTCTCATTGGTATGTAGCAAATGCACCATACAGAGTGATGGCTTTAAAAGAGTTGAATAGAATAAATGTCAACACTAAATAAATTATATTGCCAACAAGCTGCCAGGAAATGTTTATCACACTTCTGGTAATGCACAAAACAGTTACTGCACAATGATGAATCATACCTTATATTACACACATGTTGATCATAAACATTTATCAGACTTTGGGCAATTTCCAGAATGTTGAAGAGACACTACAGTTTGTTGATGAGAAGGTCTGTCTTCTCAGTAAGCCGATTTCTTCACTTTAAGTATAAGCACAGCATATTTAACTAGTGTTCGATGGTTTTACCAGAGATAAAGGGAAGATGGGTCTCTTTTGGATGTAGTGTACAAACATATAGATATATATCAAAATATATTCATTTTACAATGTTCTGATAACCTTTTTTTTCCTGCCACTTATATTTTAAGAAAGCTGTAATATTTTCTGATAAATAAAGTTGAGAGATTTTTTATGTTATCTGTGCCATAGTCAACATTACTTGGATTTCTGTAGGTCCTTATTAGGAAACTTCAAAGTTAGCAAAGACTTGGTTATGGTTTATTTGCGTACAGACAGGCTGTAGTTTCTACTGTTATAGGAGATACATGCTTCAGAATTTTGAAATATTCTTAGTGAACCCACCACACAAAGACACATAACATTATGCTACTGATGGGAACTGAGAGAGCAACTTAGTGGCCTATGACAGAAGACAATAAAATTTTATTTACTTTTATATCCAGACTCATGCCCTAAATGTCACATAATTCTTTCCTTTAGACCTTCCCATCGGATCCAATGGTTACTGCAATATTGCTGTGATCAGTCAAGAGCAGAACGAATTCAAAGGCATCATCCTTTGAGGGCAAAGTGAGAGTAGTGGTCTGAATTTTCCTCAGTCTCAGAAGAATGACAAAGCCTCCTCCACTATTCTCTGTTTTGATTAGAGCAGTGGTTTCAAGATGCTTTTCCCTTTAGACATATCCTTTTTTGTTTTTTTTCCCTGCATTTACATTCTAAAAAACGAGAATGGATCTAAGAAAAGGATTATGTTAGCAAAAAACCCTCCAAACAGGCTGTTGTCACACAATATAAAACAAATTAGTGCACACTCTCTTACTTAGGACAGAAATCAGAGAGTTTTAATGTACTTCACTGGAACATTTAAATTGCTACATTGTAATTAATTCCATTATTATCCAAGAATTTCTAACAGGCAACCTAATTATGCATCCCTTAGTATTCTTTTAAATATGACTCTGAGACTTTCTCCCTCCTTTTGAAATAATGGCCAATTCTAAGGCCTCAGAAATGAAAATTTCTAATCAGTTAAAGGTTTTGAGGTTTTTTTGTTCTGTTTTGGGTCGGGGTTTTTTTTTGTTTGTTTTTGGGGGTTTTGGTTTTGTTTTTGTTTTTTTTTGTTTAGTAGCTGCTAAAAATTTTTGCTTTAGGAATGCTTTGGGCTGTTATAGGGAAGTCCTTTTTAATGAGGTATGTGCTTGAAATAAGATCAAAGGGATTCTGAGAAATAAAATGAAAATGAGGTCTCATAAAGAATTAGTACTGAAAATAAGAAAAACCTCAAGAGTGTGATATCCATTTACTAAATATCTTTTGAATTACCTCTGAAGTCAGAGCATCCTTTGTTATGTGATTTATAAAAATTAACCGCTGTGGAGCCAAGACTGAGTTCTCTGACATAGGGCAATGAAAAGGGTTATACAACTGTATGGTGCCATATATTAAAAGCTTTTAGGCTCAAAATAACTACCTCCTGCAGAAGGGTTTTCCTGTGGAAGTAAGGTAAAAGTACTGTGTTCCCTTACAATTTTTCTATTCCAGTAACAAGAGAAAAGTATGATTTAGTAATGGTTCTGGTAATGAGCCAAAATGCATTATGGAAAGGTACAAAAATACATGCTAGAATATGCCTGCAACAGCTGAAAAGTGCAAGCTAATGGAACCTAAACTGATTCCGCGTGGAAGGACCTCTCCTTTTCACTGGGATTATAAAGAGGGAAGACAGAAGGGTTGTATTTTAGGATGAAGATTGTACATGTCTTCAAGGGTTTAATTTTCCATATGAAGTCTTTTTCTATGCTGAATTGGATTTGCATGGCAAGGATTTGGTAGTGGGGGGCAGGGAGTGGTTACAGAGGTAGCTTCTGTGAGGAGATTCCAGAAGCTTGTGCTACGTTGAGCAAAGCCAATTCCAGATAACCCAGATAGACCCACCACTGTCCAAGGTCAAGTCCATCAGGCACAGTGGTAGCACCTCCAGGATAATACCTAAGAACGTTGGAAAAATTAGTGGAGGACTGTCTCCCAGGGGAGAGACCTCACATTAGATCATGGGGAGGATGTGAGTAGTTTTCCCCATGGGGAGGATGGAGCAGCAGAGACCATGTGTGATGAACTGACTGTAACTCCCACTCCCCCGTTCCCCAGCAGCGCTGAGAGGAAAAAGGCAGAAAAATCCTTTGTGGAGTTGTGTCCAGGAAGAAGGAAGGGGCAAGGGAAAGAAGTATTATTATTGATTCTCTTTCTCATCACACTACTTATTTGATTGTTAATAAACTATCCATAATAAACTTCCATGAGCTGAGTTTGTTTTGTCCTTGATAGCAACTGGTGAGTGATCCTTCCCTGTCCTTGCCTTGGTCCATGGATTTTTTGCTATATTATTTCTTCCCTGTCTAGCTAAGGAAGGGAGTAATAGAACAGGTTTGGTGGACATCTGGAGTTCAGCCTGAGTAAACTCATCACACATACCATTGTAATTTTTAAACAATTTTTTTTATTGCCACAGCCAGACTGAATATACAGAGTAAATAATATACAGAGTAAAGCCTGCAAAGGGCTTACAAGCTGAAAAGCACAAGATGAAAGACAAAGAAAAATGACCGACGTCTATTTTAATAAATGAGGAAGGAAGGTCTAGAGAAATTAGGAGAAAGCCTTACAAATTGCTTCAATAATAATTTGTGAGAATTAAATTGAATTCAGCAGAAATTAAATACTCCTGAAAATACCTGCTACATTCTTTTCTGCACCCAAAGAATCTGGGATTCTATCACCAGTTGTCTCGCTAGGACTTTACAATGTCAGCATGTAGAACTATCAAAAAAGTAATGACTTGTGATACATGCCGCAAAAGTCACATGCAAAATTACATTAAGTGTAGGATGATTGGTAATCATGTTCAATTCAATCCCTAGCTGCATAAAGAATGCAGGGTAGAAATCTTTACAAGGACATTTATAGACATCCTGAAAAATGAGTGTAGAATATAAGAACTAGATTTACAAATAACTTATAAAGTGGGATTTCAGCAATCATCAAGACTGTGTAAGATAAATGATCTTGTACTGAAAATCAGCATTCTGGTTTTCACCTTTATTCAGAGTATTAAGCACCACTTGAAAGTTCTGATATCTTTTTTTCTTGATTTGGTTCTTCATATCTCTGTATTTTTTTGGTATAACCTAGCTGTGATCACTGTCTATCATTAAGCATTGCTCTTTTTTGCTTTATTTTAGTAAATAGTCTTGGATTCTACATCATAAAGCAGTTCATGAGTGAATTGTAATGATGATTTCAGGCAGCTGGGAAATGTCAAGATACGATACGTTGTGCATGTAAACCTACAAATATGAAAACAAATGCAAAAGTTATTTTTTTGACCACAATGGGGTAGAAAAGTAACTACATCAAAAGCTAGATGAAACTGAAAATTCTAACTACTGTGTAACCAATAAAGAGGTTCCATTACCTTTCAGAACACAGAAAAAATACTTGAATATTTGTCAAGAATATATATATATATAATATATATATTTATGTAAATAAGTTTTTAAACTTGACACTTACATTTTCCATAGACTGTTGCCTTTGACCCTACCATTTTAGCCTCTGGATATATTTTATTTTTGTAGAACACTGCAGACATGGACAAAATCTTAGTAAAAAACCTCAGATACTCTAAGAGCCAGCTGTGGTATTTTAATTTGTTCTTGCATTTACAGATTTATATGCCATCACCAATATGTACATAAACTCAACAGATACTTTTGCTCTGCACAATGTGTCATAAAGTGAGAATACAAGAAAGAAAAGAGAGGTTGGAAACAAAATGAAAACTCAGGCTTAAAACTGGAGTTTTTGGAAGTGCACTTGGGCCTTTGATAGTGTGTTAAGTGATTTTTAATATGAGGAAGACTAAAAAGTTATTTCTAGAGATGAAAAATTTTGAATTAACTGTTTTTCTGAACATGTTATATATTATATAATATAATTATATAATTATAATTATATATTCCTTCTATATCTTTCTGTATTTTGTATCTATATAGGTAAACCTGAGTAATAAAGTATACTTGTCTACATGAGAAAGTGATTTTCAGAACAATCTTTTAGGAAAAAAAAGCCAACAAGAAATTAATCTCATTTGAAGTACAATTTATGTGTCCAGGGACCATAAACAGGATTTTGGCTTTGAATTTCAATTTTCATTATTATATTAGAAAATATTCTTTTATTTGTGATTTACTGCATATTTTTATTAAGCTTACAACAATAGAATGCTTTGTGTTAATTATATGAGTCAAAGAATGAGCCCAAGTCCCCCAGACAGTAACTTCATGTTACTGTGTCTGTACTGAAAAAAGAATAGCCAAAAGGTAATCTGTTAATCTAATATTTTTCACTCTTCCCATTCTTCTCTGTATTTTAGGGGGAAAAAAACAAGTAGGAAATCACCAGTCTTGTCCTTTTTGTACACATAGCTTGCTGCAATTGCTTCCCATCCCCAAGACTCATCCCCATTGCTGAAGATTTTCCTGCTGTGAACTTGTTGAATGCATGTTACATAGCTATTTCCCAGGATTGGGAGTAGGTTGGGAGACTAGATGGTCTTATTTTCTCATGTCTGTGATTTTAAAAGTATATAAAATACCTGGAAGGATCACCGTGACATGTGTTGTAGAGATATTTTTGGCAATGGGAACTAAGTCTGCAGTAGTAAAAATTTGTATTGTCCAAGTGGAAGACACTTAAGAAAAAAACTGTTCTTTAGCATGTCCAAATCTAAGAAAACTTCTTGGATTTCAGTAAAAATATAAAATTACTCAGAATCAAGTGTTCTGTGGTGAAATTCTTTAAAAATTTCACACATCATACACGGAGATGTAATACTTAAAAAACAAAATTCACTTCTTTGATATTTGATGTTACACAGAATTTCTGGTCTACTCTTCTTTTGTAAAGAGTAAAACACAATACAAAATTAAGTTTCACTTGGCAAAAAAAACCCAGTTATTGTAATGCGCAGCTTAATTACAATGCCAGTGAGATTCCCACTACTGGTCTCTGTAACACTGTCATGACACTCCAACTTCCAGGAAAGCATATGTGGGTGGAATCCAAGTCAAGTCCATTGTTCTTTTTCAAATCCTGTTGTTTGTTCAATCCTTATATTCTTTGTTGGGTTGGGAGACATATTCAGTCCCCACACGCTGGTCTAGTTAACCCAGGGAGACATATTTAATGAACTTATTGAGAAACACTGAGATCACCAATTGATCTGCTCATGATAGCTGTTTGTCTACAACATAGGTCATTCTCCGGTCCCCTTTAGATTGAAATAAATTCATAATTATAAATACATAATTCTTTGCAACAGCTGTGGTGAGTCACAACCTGCATTGTAGAGTGAGCACATTGATGGGCACAACACTGATGGTCTGCTTTAATCCTTCTTACATTTGAAAGGTTTGTTGATCAGTTAAAATATGAAGACCATCCACACAAATACATATATATAAATTAATAAACAAACAAACAAATAAATGTATAATGGGGGAGGATTAGCAACATTCAAAACAGTAAGAAGAAAGTCAAATTGAAGCATGGCCAGAAGGTTGAGGAAGGTGATGCTTTCCCTCTACTCTGTTCTCATGAGACCCCACCTGGAAAACCACATCCAGCTCTGGGGTCCTCAGCAAAACAAGGACAATGACCTGTTAAAATGAGTCCAGAAGAGGGCAACCTAGCTGATTAGAAGGACAGAGCATTTCTACTATGATGAAAGGCTGATTGTTCAGCCTGGAAAAGAGAAGGCTTACAGTTTTTTTACTGTGAGGGGAGTGAAAACTGCAACCGGTTGCAGAGAAGTATAAATGCTTCATGCCTGGAAGTGTTTAAAGACAGGCTGGAGCTCTGAACAACCTGATCTAGTGAAAGGTGTCCCTCTCCTTGGCAGGGCAGTTGGAACTAGATGATCTCTAGGATCCATTCCAATCCAAACAATACTATTCTATAAGATGGATAGCGTGGAGAAACACATAAACACTAAAGAAAATATTTCAGATTAGGTATTAATAACATGTGTTTTAAGGGATGTGGCACAGCATTTTGTTTACATACACGCTGATGTCCTCTTTCTAATAAATAATGATGACAAGCTAATTCTTCTTTCATGGTGCCTTAACTGATGTGCTACTAATACAAAAATATTCTTTGGAAGAGGACTCTGTTTCTACTCAAAGCATAATGTGGTGGGTGTGGGGAAAGTGTTATCTTTTATGGTTCTGAAGAACTGTTTTTGTTAAATGTCATGTTGACCTATCTGGGAACTTTCTTGTCTACAATAAAATTCTTTAAAATGTAACCATGGAGCTATATAAAAAATAAATCAAGCAAAAGAATGTAAGAAACTATTGTTAATGCTGAATTACTATCTGATTATATGTTTTAAAACAGCAGTTTTTAGTGTGAACAATACAACTGAAGTCTTTAAGTAGCTTTATGCTTTTAAGTAGTGTAAAGGAAGAGAAGGTAAAACTTTTTAGCAGGGGCTGTTGCAGTAGGAGAAGGTGTATGGGTTTTAAACTAAAAGAGCATTCAGACTAGATAATAGGAAGAAAACTTTTATGATTATGGTGGCGGTTGGACGGGCCTCTGCTCAACCTGATCTAGTTGAAGGTGTCTCTACTCGTTGCTGGGTGTTAGACTGGACTGGACGACCTTTAAAGATCCCTTCTAAATCAAATTGCTCATCATTCTCTAATAAGGTTCTTGGGTCATGCTATTAACCTTTTAAAGCTTTTATTGTCAATGTATTGCTCTTGCCTTCTACCACCCGTCTGCTGTTACAAGGCATTTTTTGTATTGATACTATATTTTCTTAATCAAAAATATTCAATTATTTACATTTCAAATTATTATATTATATGGAAACATATTTTAATTTTTACACATTTCTCCCATCTGGTTCTGTTGAATGAAAGGCCTGGTAACATTCACCAAGGATAACAAAAAAAGCAATTGCAACATAGCTGATTATATTTTTTCAGCCTGAATCTTAGAGCTTTTATTTTCATTTGGTTTTCATCCCAAACTCCATTTGTTAATAACTTTCAACATAGAAAGAAAATAGCTTTAATATCTGCAGGAATGAGTGCTAATCAGCTATAAATTAGTTCTAGTCATTCACAAGCAGTTAAGAATAGGCTCATGATGTGGAAAATAATAATTACAAAGCTACTCTTCTTGCAGAATTTAATTTCACTAGCAGAAACTAGCATGGATGGCCATAAAAAACTAGGATAGTCTATTGTACAAAATTTTTGAATTGTTTTGCTCCTTTTAATATTGTAATATCTGATTATCTAAGGCACCATACCAGAAGTAGTTTAGGACACACATTTTATTAAAAAAGAGCCCATCCTTAAAAAGGTTCTTGTTTCTCATTATGGAATTTTGAACTTTTAGGGAAATTCAGAGTACTACTGTAAATGACCCCTGAATACTTTGTTTTGACTAACTGCATTTCATACTTCAAGTGTAGTTTGTGAAATCTTGTAAAGTACCTGCAAAATACAAAATCTAAGTATAAACACTTCTGCCACAGAAAAGAAAACAGTATCAGGTTCCCATGATTTTACTAGATTTTTTTCACAGGGCTTTCAATTTCCATCAATAAGGAAATCAAAGAAAAATGCTTTTAGCCTCAGTTAAATTTATTTTTCATCTGAATTAATAAGTGAAGCATCAATTTTAGAGCTTTTGCTACCATTTTAGCACTCTGATTTTTAAATTAGAGCTTTAGCTACTCAGGTATCAGAAGATGCACAGAATTTTAAATTAAAAATATTCAGTATACCTCTTTAGATAGAAAAGTATATTTAAAATTCAGTATGGTGGAAAATTAGGATATTTTATTCAAATATAAATGACAGAACCATGCTTTGCAATACTGATTTGTATATGTATCAAAGTATAATTTTCCACTATTGACGATGTCATATGAATGTATCCAGCTATAAATATAAATGCTATTCATGCACAAAAGGTGCAATTTGATCACATTCTGTTTTGGCCTCTGTAGTGCAAGAAAGATACTAAAACAAACCAAATCACCAGAGGACCTTTCAGAGTGATCAGGGCTGGAGCATTGAATGTAAAACTGGAAGATGAGAAAGCATGGCTTCTTTAGTCTGGAGAAAAAAAGGAGAAAGAGTGGTTTAGCTATCTGATGGGAAAATATAGAGAGAGCAGAGATCAGACTTGGAGAAATACCATAGAAAGCAAAATGCAATGTGGACAGGTTGCTAGAATGAATTCAAGTATTATTTCTCCCAATGAGGGTAACATAACACTCAAACAGGCTCCCAGGAGGTGATGGAACCTCTTGGAGATGTTGGATGAAATCTGTTGGATGAAATCTCACTGGACTATCACAATACAGGAAGTTGTCAGCAACACCTTCAAGAGGTTGTTTCCAACCTTCCAAATTTGTAACCAAACCATATAATGATTCAATGTATCTACTTAATGAAGGTTACTAAAGGATTTTGCAAGAATTTGTAAACTATTCTGGTCAATTATTTCAGTTCTGCATACAATTTTATTTTCTTAATATGAACCGGATAACATAAAATACATTCTACAGTGTATCAATGTGTCTTTGCATGGATGCATCTATGTATTCATCTATTCATAATATAATAAATATACATGATGTTACATGCTCTTGGGCACACCGTGTAACTCCTCGGAATGGTGCTATGCTGGAACAGGAGTTGAAGTTGATCATCCTTGAGGGTGCCTTCCAACTCAACTAATTCCGTGATTCTGCTATTGTGACTATTAAATAACATTGTCTTTTTGTCATCAAAGTAATTAAGAATGACACAGCCTACAGGAGCCTGTGCTAGGTCTTTAGGTGCACACTGGTGCTGTGCCAGGTGTGTGGAGCTGCCCCAGGGTAAGATTTCCCGGAGACAGAACCTTAAGAGCTAGTTGCTTTTCAATGTGGCCTGTGTCCAGGGTTGGCTAAAGGAGGCAAGGGAGGCTCTCAGCTTCTGAGATTCCAAACGGTTTATTGAAGGTGGAAGGCTCAGAGACAAAAAGCCCTAAACCCTGCTGTGCTTGGGATTAAGTACAGGGGCAGACCAGGGGGTGAATACAAACAATTGAGCAATAAAGGGTCCTTAGGGGAGGATGGAGGGCAGGCTCTTACAGGGTTACAACCAATGAGGGAAGCAGGGGGAGGAGAAAGGGTCACATGGGCCAATGGGGCATCGAGAAATGGAGAATTTCCAACGGGGTGGAACAACTAGGGATTGGCCCAGGGTAAGGTTGACAAGGAAGGTGCTGGAACAAGGGGTGGGGTTGCAATGATGGACAAGGAAGGGACTGGAAAAAGGGGCAGGGTTACAATGATGGACAAGGGTCAGAGAATGCCAAATGAGGTAGTTTTAGGGGTGGATATAACTTGGGGACAAACCAAGTGCGGAAAACATAGGGATACATAGGAACAAACTGTTATAACAATAAACTGAATAAAATAAAATAAACAGGCACTGCAACATCGCCCCTTTCCTTTTTTAAAATAAGGGTCGGGACAGTATTTGGAATTGGGGTACAGGTCATATAAACAAGGAGGGGGAAGTTGGGAGGCAGAGGATTCAGTGATATTAACACTGGGGGAGGAATGGATAACTTGGGTGGCAGCAGGCAAACAACATTTTTTCATAATGAAAAACATAATTAAACTTATGATGATAACTGTGACAAAAATAGTTTTATATCAAATCATCAACAAATATATTAAGGAGGGAGGAATGTGGGTTTCCATCTATACTGAAGAGCCACTTCCTTTCTCCTTGGTTCACTGCTGACACCTCTTTTTTGTCGTCTGGCGCTTGGCTAGGATATTTGGGGACATATGGTGCTACCCACTTCTGTGGGATCCACCACAGTCCCAGGGGTGTGGATATGCACGAATACCTACAAGCCCATGTCACCAGTTTGTATGGCCCCTCAATCTGTCTGCTTTCAGGATCCTGGATTAACACAGGTGGATGGTCTTGAAGCCTGTGATTGCCATGAGGGGAGAAGTGCAAAGATTACTTAATGATAGTCCAAGTCTTTTAAAATAGTGAATGTTATCTACTTTCCCTGGTTGACAAGCAGAAGGAAAGTGTAAGAGGGCTTTTACACAAAGCTATGCAGTGATATGAATAAGGGAGAATGACATGTAAGTGAAGAGTAGGTTTAGATTAAAAATTAGGATGAAATCCTTTACAGTGAGAGGGATGAAGCACTAGAACTGGTTGCCCAGAGAGATTGTCAACTCACTCTCTCAAGGTGTTCAAGGCGAGGCTGGATTGAAACCCCCTGCCTTAGTTCACTTGTGTGTTGCCCACCTGGTTAGCTGGAGAGGCGGGGGGAACACCAAGAGTGGCCCTCTCCCAGAGTCTCTCTGAACCTGGGATGAGGGTAAGGCACTGAGAAGGCACGGGAAGAAGTAAAGAGTCGAGAGGATCCTTTCAGGGTTCCAAGGATTTATTGGAGAAATGGGTAGGGGGACAACTGAAGTCAAGGGGTGGGTACCGAGAAAGGGAAGAGAACAGTTTGACATTAACTTAAATAGGGTCCCTCCCCCGAGGGAGGGTACCGTACAGAGACCAATCAGGAAGGCTTAGGGGCATAACATAGGGAGGGACTTAGAATAAAACAAACCAATGCGGGGAAACATATGTGGGGTCTAACTTATGGGGTCCAATCATGTAACACAGAACTAACAACTGACAGTGAACATTCTGGAACAACAGGTGTGGCCAGGGGGGATTGACAACAGAGTGGGGTTGGGTTAAGGTGATCAACAGGGAAGGGTCTGGAAGAAAAGGCGGGGTTTAGGGGTAATTGACACAACTAAGGCTGGAAGGGGAAACCTGGAACAGACCAATAAAAAGGGGTGCAACATAGGGAGAAACCATTCTAATGAAAGGGGAGAACAAGGCTATAACAAGGGAAAATAGCAAACCGCAACACTGGATGAGGTTCTGAATAACCTGATCTAGTAGGGGATGCCCTACCCATGGTGAGGAGGTAGAGATAGATATCTTTAAGGTCCCTTCCAATTCTAACCATTCTAGGATTCTATTCTGAGAATAGCATCCCAGTTTAATCTATGTGTTTGTACAGTCTTAGCTTTGATTTGCAGTGTGTAAGCTTTCTGAGTAACAGATAATTAAGCCATGAGAATCTAAGCATATTCATTAAGAATTAGTATTTTCATTTTAATGGGAATTGTTGTATTTCATTTTTAATATATGCAAATTAAAATGGTTGTGGTATACCACAGAACACTGTTCCTCTTTAGGATTAAACTTTCCACGGACAAATTCTTTTAATATGCAAGTTACCATTTCAGTATATATCACTCATAGAAATTAAAAATCAATATATTTCAAATAACCTGACACCAAGTGTCAGGAAAATTAATCCACAAATACCAGAGGTTTATGTCCAAAAAGGAGACAGAGGAGTCCTTTTTGCTTTATTTGAATAAAGGGAGAGGCCATGGGACATTCCCCTGGGATCTCTCAAGTTTTTGGAGGACGCAGCCTCCTTTTTATTCTATTTTCCTGGCCGCATTTCCCTCTCTCTTTCCCCATTGGCTTAGGTACTTGAGAGGCACAGACTTCCCGGAACGCCTGATACCTGAAATTCCCCTCTAATGTATAACCCTCCCTTTTAATTTTTATTTCTTATAGAATTCATAGTTTTCCCCCCGTTGCTTCTTTCATCTTTCAATACCCAATTTCATTTATCAGCAGCCCTACAGTTTGTTTGTAAAGGCAAATATCTCTTTCCATTCATCAATCAGTGGAATCCATCCCATTGTTTCTTTCATCTCTCAGTGCTAGCCTTATCTACAGGCTGATCCACAACTCATTTGTAAAGACAAATTCAACATTCCTCTCACAAGTAACATACAAATGGCTCAACAATTCATCACTGACTGCAAGAGGTATATTTGAGTGATATTGATATCAGTAGTACTTGGAAAGTTTAATGTGCCAATATAAAATTTTTCAGTCAGTGTAAATGTGTATATGTTTGAAAAAGAAAGAAAATATTATTTTTGTTTCTAACACATTGTGTGCTACATTGGCCAATAATATCCACATGTGGATTTGTCAAAAATTGACTAGAGAAATGTCTTACTAGATTAGAATCCTACTAGAGATTTGTTGTGAATTGGAGAAGTTAATTATTATTGTGCTATCATGTATTTATTTTGGAACTATGTCTCAGAGTTCAACAGCAAATCACTGCAAAATTCTACTTTTATTTAAGCACACACAAGCAAGGCTGGAAGTTTCATTTTGCAGGGGAAAATAAAATTAAATTCCATCTGCATTTACTTCATTACCTAAGAACCAAGTGTTTTAATTTCTAGAATGATTTTTTAAACTATCAATTTCACTTTGTTCTCTTTTTCATTTGAATTACACATGACCACAAAACAAGGACCAAGACTCTACACTCTGACACACATGACACTCCTCTTCAGGTACTGAACAAGTTCCATGCAATTTAGAGAAAGGGTTTCTTCTTAATCCAAATTTCTCAAACCAGTCTCTGGAGTTGTCAAAAAAACATTGTCTAAAACTAATTGTAATGTACCAGAAGTTAAATAGATCCTTCATTCAGAAATTTGATTTCACATCAAGTACTTAGTGTTGCAACTCCCAATTCCTGCTAGACATTTCTGTCAGTAGCTTGCAATCAGTTTTGTGTCTGACATCTGTAAGAATGCAATGGCTGTCTCAAGATGACCATGGAGTACATTGAGACTAACCAAGAAAACTACATCAAGACTGCCAAACCAAGTCTCACAGGAATTGTTCTCTGTTAGATTAGTTGGTATTCAAGAACTTTGTGTCCTTCCTGATGGCTTTGAGACAGAATTTGATGTATCATTTTTCATATATTAAGGCTAGCTACATTATTCACCACTTCACACCTATTACTTTGTTGAGTCTTTCTGCCATGCTTTCAGTGAAATGATACTGGGTTAATTTAAAAACACCTTTTGATCTGTCATCTTCAGGATGTGCTGCAAAAAACAGCAAAGAATCTCCAGGCTCCTTGTACCCTTCCCGAGGAATAATAGAATATTTTTATTTTAGAACAGTACTTTTTAATTGCAAAAGAAAACACTTAAAATCTTTTTTACCTAAATATTGAATACAAGCCAATTGCAATTAGGAAAAAAAAAACAAAAAACAAAACCTTATAAAAAAAAAGGAGTTTAGTAACAAACGCTGGGTTTTTAAAAATATTACACAGTGCTAGCAGAATTCCACTGTTTTAGATTTTCTTTATGGCTTCAGGTATTTCAAGAACACAACAGTCAATTTAGGTCCCAAGCAATAATATGATATACAAAAGCTTGTGTGAAAGATCTTTGACTCTGATAATATGTATATATTCTGCCATTGTAATTATTTTATTTTATTTTCATTTTTTGTCAAACTGTCAGAATGGGCACATATGTCATATGGCTTATGTACATACATAAATTCATGGCTTATGTATTTAACATACAACATGTGCTATTGATGCCTCAGGTTTTAGCTTTCATTTTTACAGATTCTGTACTGCATCAGTATATAACTCTGAACTTCATATAAAGTGTTAGCAAGTTCTCTTTACAGTTTAGTTAGACAAAACAATCCTTTTCCAGCCTGAGAAACAAGGACACCATTGCAGCTTCAGGCCCAAAAAGTGTAAACAACAGGGAATCTGTGAGGATGGGATTTCATAAGCTGAAGCTGGAATTGGACAATTAACCCCTCTATGTAAATGGACCAAAATTTATAAAAGGGTGAAAACTCGTGACACGCCTTCCATCTTTGGTCCATCTTCGGTGGAGCCACGGCTGGGCTCTTGTACTGCCCAAGGTGTGTCCTTTGAAGGCCTTTTAATAAATACCTACTTTATTCCTTTAATGCTGTCTAGCCTCTGTTCCAGGTAGGCTCTCAAGGCATCACTATTATCTTCAAGCATATATTCATGAGTCTTCAGGTATTTTTTATTAATTGAAAAAGAAGGAAGTGTTACTTGCAAAGCTATTGAGATGATGATGGAGCACACTAAAAGATGCAGAGGTAACCACTTATCACTAAGTGTGAACTATGAATGTGGAAATAAGATGAAATTAAGAAGGTAGAAATGAAAGATGAAGAACAGAGTTTCTTATTATGAAATAGAATTTAAAGTAAAGCTTCTTGCAGCAAGAGTCAAGTAGGAACTGCTTTAATTTTGTAGTAGTGGTTGGCGAAATAGACCTTACTTCAGAACCTTTGAGAAAAGGGATTTCTACACCCTTATGCCATCTCTTCTTCCTACACATTTCATAGGCATAGTAATAAAAGAAAGCAGAATCCACACAGTAGACTTCTATGCCACAAGATTGTGTGTGGTGTGTGTGCATGTCAGTTTAACCATTTAGGCTGATCAAAGTGAGTGCTGTTTGCAGTTAAGTTCCTTTATTAGATACAAAGTAACTGAATCCTCCTCTTAATACTCAAAGGCAGCCAACTGAGGACACTGGCTCATGAATACCATTATAAGTAGACTGAACAAAAGTACTGACATGTACACCACAAATAATTTGGCCTTACTTAGGGGTCAAAACACCAGGAATGAAAAAATGGGTTCCTGGAACCAGGGAAATCTAAGAGAGCATGGGGAGACTCAACAGAACCAGGCCTGACCAGCTAAGGACATTGCCACATCAACAATGAATGCCTCCAGGGAGCCAAGCAACCCTGAGTGAGGAGAACTGGGTAGGCAAAGAGAGGGGGCAAACAAGACATGGCAGATCAGAGGGACATGGCATGGTTGTTTGCATGACCATGTGCATGTAGGAGGGCAGAGTGACCCTCCTAGCTCCTGAGGTGAGCTCACCCAGCTAGCAAAGACCCCGCTATGGCTCCTATACTGTCAAAAGCCATTGCTAGAAGGAGTGGGTGGACCCAGATGGAGCTCCCTGATTTTATACAACTTTTGAAGGTTTCTGGCCAGAGGGAGTGTTTGAGCTTTTGTACTGGAGGGCAGCAGACACCTAGGGGCAGCATGCAGAGTTGGGAGAGCAATGGACACCCCAGATGAAGTGCACCTATACCAATGAAGAGGAGCTTGAAACAATTATGCAGGAAGGTTATGATGCGTTTGTTGTCATGGAAACATGGTGGGATCACTCTCATAATTGAAGTGCTGCAATGATGGTCATAAGCTCTTCAGAAGGGACAGGCGGGGAACCAGAAGCAGTGAGGCGGCTCTTATGGCGGTTTGTATTAATTCATTTCTTTGGTAAGGAAGGCAAGGAACCACTTATGGAAATAATTCCCTGTAAGAACCTTGGCAGTTCCTTTAGACCTGACAAAAAAACGATCAGGGGCTGATTTTTAATATTGACACATTGTTACACCAATGAAAAAGTTAGATGCTCATTTGTGAATGCACATTTTAACATGAACAACCCCAGAAAGCTCTCTTCTTTTTTCTGCCTGCATACAGGTAACAGGCCGGCTGGGTGGGTGGCTGCCACAGGGCCGGGCCTGGGGGGAAGCTGGGCCGAGCTGGGCCGTGCCTTTGCTGCAGCGCCGGCAGGGCTGCGTGCCCCCAGCCAGTGCGGCCAGACCAGCCCGCGGCGTGGCTGGAATGCTGTCGCTGCAAACATCTAGCTGACATTAAGCCCTGACCTGCCGCTGGTCCGGGCCAAACTGGGGTCCGCTGGGCCCTGGGAGCAGCTCCAGGCCAGGCCAGGCCCCCTCCACCGCAGCCCGCGTGGCCTGGTGGGGGCCGGGCTGGGACCCCTGGAACTGAATGCAGCAAAAGCCAGAGAACAGTCATGCAGCCAGAGCAACCACCACTGTTCCACACCAGGCCCCTGCTAATGCCAGCCCAGCCCCAAGCAAAGCCTGAAATACTCCACCCCAACTACTCCAGCTGCTTCCTGGGCAAGATAGTAACTCTTTCAATGCACAGATGAGATTTGCAGACCCTTCCATCCTGTCTCAAGTGAAAGAAAAGGACAGAGAGAAACAACATGGAAACATCAAGGTCAGACAGGAAGGAAGAGTCAGGTCCCAGATGGGAGGGGATAAGAAAATGTCTTGGACTGAAATTCTCTTGTAAGCTATGGAGAAGATACGATTGATACATCAGACTCTTTTTTTTCCCCTGTAACTCATGAAAATGCCTATGAAATGGATGAAGCGTTTTAACCATAGACATGAGCAAAGGCATTCATGCTGAATAAGCAGATGCTGAAATGGTTGTAATTTGATGAAAAGTTAGAATAGAGAAGGAGAGATGAGTAATGAAGACTCTTTGCCCCCAAGGAAGAAGATGAAGACCTCTGTTCCCAGAGATGAAGATGATCTCAAAGCTAGATGAAGAGAATCTTTGCTTTTGAACTGCTAATCCTTAAAGTGTGCCCCGTAAGTTGGCATGGCCCATAAACTCAGCTGTGGGAAGTCTCTGAAAAGATGGAGGGATTTCATGATTGCATATTTCCTGACTAGCTACTATTCGTGGAAATTGAAACCACGAGACAACTGTTTACTTGTGGAGAAGTCTCCATAGACTAACAAGAAGGACTCCTCTCCATAGGTAAATTGGAGAAAAACTATTTTAGAGGTGGGAAACTGACTGATTTGTTTCTGAACGTTGTCAGGGTGAAAGAAAAGAGAGTGAGGGGAAGGAGAAGTGTTCGGGAGGTTTCATTCTGATTCTTATTATTTTTTCTTTTAGTTTCTGTTAATAAAGTTACCTTTATCCCCTTCAAAGTTTGAGCCTGCATTGCCTTTCCATCTAACCCTATCTCACAGCAGGATATGAGTAAATGTTTCTAGTGAGTGCACTGGCAATTTACATTAGGGAGGGTTTTGACTGTACAGAGCTCAAGGGCAGTGGTTATAAGGTTGAATACCTATGAGTAAGGATCAGAGAAAGGCAACCTGACTACCCTGATCTTCTTTTATATCATGCGATTCCCATGGCATGGGAAGCTTTCAGCCTGTGGCCTGGATATGTGTACTTTTTGCTGGATTAAAAAATGCCTGGCTATACCCAGAGAATGGAGGCAAATGGTGTCACACCCTTTTGGTGTCCACACAAGAATGTCCCTAGGCTCAATAGTGGGGCTAATCCTGTTCCATACCTTTACTGATGATCTGAAAGAGGGGATCAAATGTACAGTCAGTAAGTTCACAGATGATACCAAGAAGAGTGGGAGTGTTGACCTGCTGGAGGGCAGGAAGGCTCTACAGAGGGATCTGGACAGGCTGGATCAATAGGCCAAGGCCAAAGGTGTGAGGTTTGACAAGGTGAAGGATTCTGCACTTGGGTCACAAGAGCCCCATACAGTGCTGCAGGCTGGGGATAGACTGACTGGAAAGTGGCCCGATGGAAAAAGACCTTCTAGGGATGCTGGCCAACAGCAACTAAACATAAGCCAGGAGTGTGTCCAGGTAAGGCCAATGACATCCTGGCCTGCATCAGGAACACTGTGGCCAGCAGGACCAGGGAAGAAATTGTCTTTCTGTTCTTATCACTATTGTGGCTGAACCTTGACAAATTCCTATGAGTGGATGAGGGAGCTGGGAGTGTTTATTCTGAAGAAAAGGAGGCTCAGGAGTGATTTTATCACTCTCTACTGCTACTTGAAAGGAGGTTGCAGCAACGTGAGGGTGTCTTCTCCCAGGCAAGCAATGACAGGGGCAAAGGACATGGTCTTAGGTTGCACCAAGGGAAGTTCAGGTTGGACACCAGGAAGAATTTCTTTACTGAAAGGGTTATTAATCTTTGGAAGAGGCTGCACAGAGAGGTGGTAGAGTAACTATCCTTGGAAGTGTTCACAAAATGACTGGACATGGCATTTAAAGCTATTTTTGTTGATATGCTGGTGGTTGGTCAAGGGTTGGACTTGATTATCTTGGGAGTCTTTTCCAACCCAAATAATCCCATGATTCTATAATTAAATTTTTCCTCTAAGGAAAGACATGTCCTCTGACACTTGCCTACAATAACTATTTCTTATTACTTATTTTTCAAAATTTATCTTTTTTTTTTTTTTTTAAATTTCAGTATTTCTAATTACCACTCTGATTTGAGCTATCATACCACAAATTAAGCGTCACTTTTATATGTTTTTCTTTGATTTAGTTGATTTGTTTTTTTAAGAAATGACTAATTGTAAGGATATTGGCATATCCTCATACAGTACTTTCCTACACTTTCTCACACTATATTCTTGTCCATCTTGTCATATCAAATAAAAGGCCATAGTTTCCACCCGTAAGTCTGTACATTTTAGGAGACCAGATGTTACAGTCTAATTAAAGACAAATTTCCAAAACCATTTTAATCTCCAGCTGCACTAGTACAGCCTACTCTTTATAGAGTCATGCCACAAATTAGCAAATTAGGCTTCTGCACATGTTCTTTCCTGTTGATATTGATGATGCATTGGATATTTAAACAATAATCAGGTGAGTAACAGATGCACAGTTCCTATTCTAATGGTGAAGGTGTGACATAAAGATAACAGTCTTATACCTCGTCAAATGGTGACTTGTTCCTTTGATAAAGCCATGGAATTGATAGATCAGATTGTTACAGGAGATGATCAGCTTTTTTTGTCTTGCTTTTTTCTTGTTTTTTTTCCATTCTTCCCAGAATACTTCTATTGTCTTGTCTATGTAGCTAATTCATATCTTTTCCCGTTATGAAATGACACTTATTTATTCCCCACTTAATTCACATGGCACTCACATTAACAAAGATATCATCTTACTGTGTTTTGAGGTTTTTCCCACTCTTGTTTTCCTGTGGACACCTGGATATCACACTGAAGTGCAAGCTGCCTCCTACCACTAATGTAGCAAAAACATGATAGTAAGTATATAATGTTAGAGAAGGAAATGTAGGGAATTAAACTTATTTTCCTTAAAACACACAGTCATAGGGAGGTAGTATTCAAAATTAACTTTTTCTCAAGTTCAAACATGTATAAACCTTACACTCAAAAACTAAGATGAACTTTAGTGTCAGCTGACTATTATTCCAGAATAGCTGTCCTTACATTTTATTGCATGTATTGATATTTGGTGTAAATGTACCTGTACATAGATATTATTAGACATTCTGAATTGTTCATGAGACCAGAACTTTCTCTCCTTGATGCAGAAGTGAGGCTTTCCCTCCAAAGACACACAGAGCACTCAGTTACACTTTAGAGAATCTCTATCATGAAACTATACATCATCATTATTCAAACCTTTAATTAAAACATATTTCAGCCTTTGCAACATCATAACACTTCTATCAAGGTGGATGGCCAGTATCAGACTGCTACCTATTGTACTAAATATCCTCTTATTTCTCCTCCTTCTTCATTAACTTTGGTGTCTGCAGAGCTGTTTCTCTCACGTTTCTTATTCCTCCTTACCATGATGCTGCTGTGCAGCATTTTTCACCCTTTCTTAAACACATTTTTTGCAGTTACCAGCAGCAGGACTGGTAGGCCCAGCTGTCTCCTGTGGTATGTCTGTTTGGAACCTATTAGGACCACCAGGAATATGCTGTGTACAGCTCCTGGACTCTCCACACAGAGTCAAGCCCCCATGCTGCCAACAGCTTGGCACCAGTGTCCATTGCAGATTAATTGGCCGCACAAATTTAAAAAAAATGGTAGAAAATTGATGGTCAAAATTTTTAAAAGTAACATGACAAGCTTTGTTATTTTTATATTGAAAAAATAATATGTTATAGCGTGCTTTTAGGAAGATGGTAGTATAATTTTTAGGAATAAAAGTGACTAGAATAGCCAAAATATCATACAGCAGGTAAGCAGCATTGTTCACTATGCAATATTTAGATTTTCAGGAAAAAACCCAGAAAATTAAAACAATGTTTCACAAATTGACAAAATATTTCATTAATTGCCAAAATCTTGTTAAAAGTCTTGGCAATGTTTTCCTTTTGATTGGTGCCAGAGTTGATACAAACAACCACTGCAGGAGAGGATGCCGCTGTCAATGAAGGCATGCATACTGAATAGTTTACTGCCACTTTAGGCAATGTGGAGCTCATCTCATTCTTTTTTTGTTAAATAATGTAATACATTATTCTAGAAATTAACTGACTGCAAATAGTACGGTCTTCCTTATTCTCCCCTTTCCTTTACATTGCTGTATTTGTACCCACTCCAACTCCCAAAATAATTTAATTTTTTTGTGCATTTCCAGCCCAAATACATAACATTTATTACATACATATTAATACCAAAGGTTCATAGGAAATAGCCCCAAAACATCCAAGAAAAATTCAAGTGCATTGGGACATTCTTTAGTTGCTTTTATTTATTTTTAGTATATAGAAATTATCTACACTGAAGTATCTAATTTTTTTTTACTCAGGAAGAAGATTTTGTACAATTTTCATGCTGCCACACCTGGATGGTGTATTTGCTGGGAATCAGAGAAAAGTATGAAAATATTTTTTTTTTCATGTATGATTCATAAGGCTTTGAAAGCATGACATTCTTTTTTTTTTTTCTAATCATTCTTTATGAGCTAGCTCCAAGTGCTCACTTACAGTCTGAAGAATATGGGCTCTCTGAGTCCACCCCCAAGTTATGCCACATGAAAAAGGAAGGCATATTCATACCTAATTTATTTTCAAGATCTTTCTAAATTTTTTTGGTCTTAATTTCATCCTAGATAATGCAAAAACATATATATTTATATATATAGGCTTCAGGTAGCACAGTAAAATTTGGCCAGCTGTTTTCTACCATACATACATACAGCTGAGAAGGGAGAAGAAATGAATGGAGGGAAATAACTGATAACTTGTCTCAGATATTGATACTCTCTTCATCTAATAAGGTCACACTCATTAATCAACCAAAGCTTAATGTATGGAACTCCGACTCCAGCAATATCTTTTAATTTCATTTAATTGGAACCAGCTCATAAGACTCTATAAATTTGTCCTTATCAACCAGGACTCTGTTGGGAAAGTTCCTAACAGAGACAAGGAGAAATGAAAAGTTCTTACTGCATTCTGTTACTCTGCCAGCACACAAAATGTATGGCAAATTCTTTTCCTTTTCATGGAGTTTCAAATCTGCCCAGTAGTCTGTGGTTTTGAGAGCAAAGCTTAGTATGCCTCTCCATATATTCTCAGTGAACACTCAGGACAGATATTAGCAAACAGTGGGCAAGGAGTGACAAAATCTGACCCTTCAAACGCCAAAAAATTCCAATCATCTTTAAACAAAAATATTTCAGTTTCCTTGACAAAAGGATACATTCTGCTATGCATATGAGTGTTAGATACTAGCTTGATTCCACAGGGAAATTTATTTTTATGACAATGATTAGTTTCAATGATTATGTTTTATCTTCTCTGATGAATGTCATTGAGCCTTATAAAGAAAAGGTAAGTGAAATTTTTGAGACTAAAGATTTGGAACAAGTTTACATTTTCAACAAAAAACTGTTCATAACAAGAATTGGGCCCCCTGGTCCTTTTGGATTAGTCAGAACAAGAGGAGATAAATACTCTCATCCTATACAGCGAGTAAAAGAGAAAATCAGCAGAACCATATGCATAGTGCATAAACTAGTATTTGTTAATTCATCTGCCTTATTTTTCTACTCTATTTAGAAATTAAGGAGTATACAGATCCTACATTAAGTATCCTAAAGGGACAATTGCAAGTAGTTATCTTTTTATAAGCATTGTGGATTTCTTTTTCTAATTACTTAGATAATTAAGAATTTGTGACAGTTACGTTCCAAATTAATGACAAAAACTGAGCTGTAACACATAGAATGCTCTGTTCCATTGTTTATAGCTTCATTTGGGAGAATTATTTGTATTCTGCTTATGCTCATTTCCTCAAATAGCACGATTCTGACTGGGTGCGGTGGTAATTAAAAAGCGAACAAGCTTACCTATTTGGTTCATGTAAGAAGCAAAGGGACTCTAAATTGCCCTGCTCAGAAATGGGAATATTTCATTTCCTAGCACATGATGTTGGCGAGACACTGCATACCCCCTAGCCATACCCCTAGCAGGATCGATCCATGTTTCTGGGAAAAGACTAAACACATTGTATAAGATAAGCAAGAGAGAAAGGAAACTGATCATTGTTTATACTTATCTGAGTTTAGAATTTATTTTAAAAATAGTTAAAAGATCAGCTGCTTAAAAGAAGTAACTGGCACTTTAAAATCCTACCTACTTCTTTGCTGTTTCTTTGGTGGAAAAATCTTAAATGAAGCCAGTTCCTGCAAAAACACCTTTACCATTGTCTGAATGAAGCATATTTTCTTGTCAGATGCTAAAGCTAGTTATCTGTACTGGTTGTTTTGGGGGTGTTGGAAGGGAAGCAGAGTCCTCTGTTGGAAGATATATATATTTCTGTTATAACACCTCCTCAGTTGTCTAGGAATGTTTTATTCCCCTTGCCGAAGTGAAAGAGGAAATTTATGAAGGCAGCATCTATTTATTGTTCTAAATGTTAAAACTGTCAAAAAGAAAGCTTTTTTTTTTTAATTTAGAAGTGCTAGACACCAATCACATGAGCATAAGTAAATACCTTCAAAATGAGGATGAGCTGTCAACTACTAAAAAGAAAATGATATATCAGTGGAGAGATGTTACAAACTAAGGCAGACATTTTTGCCATGTGCTGCTATACAGCTGGAAAGCAATTCATCAAGATGAATTCACAACTCCTGAAGTTCAGGAATACTTTTATTTTCTTCTCTCTGAATGAAAATTTAAGTTTCATTGGAGACATTAATGAGTTATGATATCATAAGAAGCATCCTATCCACAAGGATTATAAAATTCTTTTTACAGTTTAATACAGATTGCATGTAGAAGCATCAGTCTGGGGAATGACCTGCAACATGAAACATAAGAGGTGAGGATCAGCCAACTGGTATTATCAAGGATCAATGGCTCTTGGAAATACACTGTCCAAATGCTTACTTGCATGATGAGAAATAATAGCAAATTCAGAAAGTTGTTGTATAACTTGGTATACTGACCCTAGCTCATATTTGCACTGAAAGGCCATTAAGATATATTTATGCTTTTGTCTACATCACACTTCCAAGCTAATGAAGACAGAATTTGTTTCAGGATGTTTACATAATTCCTATGATTTTGGCAAGGTAATTGTCTTTGTCTTTGACTATTATACTTAATACTGATTCTAAATACAACACATGAATGTGTTTATTCTAAATACAACACATGAATGTGTTTGTACTGTAATCTTTCTTTCATTGGGAAAAAAAAAATGCACTTTAGACCTCAAGATAAAGATTTGGGAAGAACTAATTGCTTTAATCCAACAGATTACACATAAGGGTTAATATTGCTGCTGGAACTTCAGCAGTAGTTTCATCTACTCATTACACATACTAATCTTAGTGGAAGTGTATTATCCTAGCTTTTCCTAGCACAAATACACTCTTACAATTTCTAGTAAATTAAATTTTTTCACACTAAATCTGCTAGCCCTTTTATTCTCTTTATGAGAAAAATGACAATTAAGTGTATTCTGAGTGGGGGTTTTGATGGTGAAGACAGGGTCTTTTGAGTCTTGGGTATTTTATTTGCCACCTATAATTTCATTAGAAGAACATTTCCATTTATAAATTCATTAAGCTTGATTTTTCAGAAGAATAGTTTTCAGTATTCATTAACAAACAGAAATTCATCATTAAACAGGAGAAACTCTAAACACTTATCCTTCTTGTCCTGGGGTACAATGCAAAAATGTGTATTCTATCACCATCTGTTAAAATGTGGGAGGGGTGGTGATCCTTATCTCTGTGGGAGATATCCTCTGCTGATGTGCCATCTGATAAGATCGGGGGATGATCATCGTTATCTTTTCACAACCCATCCTTCCTCCAGAAGATATATTCTGTTAATGGGCCATTAAGTCCTATTGTGTGACTGATAAGATTACATCACCCCATTGGGAGATGCCCCAACCAGGGGCAGGAGCCAAGCTTTTCCTACCTAGATAAAAAACTGGGGTTTGGGACCCGAGGGCAGACCTTTCTACTGGATCCCAGAGGAAAGTCAGACCTTTTTCCACATCATCACTGGATCTTCGGAGGAAAACTGTACCTTCTACAGGAGCACTGCTTCAACAGAACCACATCCGTCATCCAGGAGGACTGCAGCCACCATTTATACGGACTGCTACCAACACCCTGACTGACAGGGTGTCAGGTTGTATTTCTGACTGTGTTGGTGGTTGTTTCTTTTATATTATTGCATGTATTTTATTTTTTTCTCTTTTCTCCTATTAAATTGTATTACTGACTTGGAGTCTCACACTGGTTTTACTTTCAAACCAACACATTAATTGGCACCCAACGTGGGGCACGAAGGGTACTGAGGAAAGTCAGTATTACAATTTTGTTTTCACCATGATTCTCAACATGCTTACATGGGTTTTATATCTTGCTCTCTATATTTTTCCACACATGGGGAACTATCTGCCAGCTGTAATGCTCCTGTGTAGACCAGGATATGGTATAAAAATTGCTTTACTGGCCTATTATGTCTACTGCATGATAACCTCTGAGGCAATGAACATAATCCGGAATATATACTCGACTTTGTTTGCTTGTCCTAGTCTAGGTTGCTACATCCGGGGTTTTAACAATCACACCCAGCCCTTGGGGGGAAGGGTAAAGGATGATTTTTTCCAATCTTTCCGGCCTGATACAGTAGTTTTTGGAAATGTTGAGTTCCCGCTGGATGCTAAGGACAGCATAATATTGTTGTTAGTTCTGCTTTGTCTCCTCTGCACAGCCTTTACAGCCTACAACATGCTTAGAAACAGAACACTACATGGCGTATTGATGCATATTCTTGAGGAAGAGGAAAAAAGAAACAAATCAACTTCGTCCACGACTGCACAGAATGTCACAAAGAGGAGAAGAACCAAACAAAAAGCAACAGTGCCCGTGTCTATGCAGACTGCCACAAAGGAGGAAAAAGCCAAAAGCAAAGCAACAGTGTCCGTGTCTATGCAGTCTGCCACAGAGGAGAAAAAAGACAGAAGCACCATCAGCATCTCCACACAAACCATCACTGAGCCAGAACAGCCTAGACCAGTAGCAGTTGCGCCCGTTCAGAAGAAGAAATCAAAGAGCAAATCAGTTCGCATAGTGACTGACGAGGACGTGGCAGGACCTTCGCACCCAGCAGAAGTGACAGAGCCAGAGATCATCACTCACTCTCTATCCCTGGGTGAGCTGCGTGACCTGCGGAGGGAATTCACCCGCCAGACAAATGAGTCCATCTTGACCTGGCTGCTCCGCATCTGGAACGCTGCAGCCAATGACACCATTCTGGATGGATGTGAGGCCAGGCAACTGGGATCTCTGTCCCGGGATGTGGTCATTGACCAGGGGATTGGGAGAACCCAAGAAACTCTCAGCCTCTGGCGGCGACTGCTGACAAGTGTGAAGGACAGATACCTTTGTAAAGAAGATCTTCAGGTGCATCAAGGAAAATGGAGCACAATAGAACAAGGTATCCGATGCCTGAGGGAATTGGCCGTGCTGGAGATCATTTTCTCAGAAGATGAGAGATTTCCTAAGAGCCCAGACTGTGTCCGGTGCACGTCATAGATGTGGTTGAGATTTGCACGACTTGGACCAGAGATGTATTCCCGTTACCTGGCAACGCTGCAGTGGAGGGAAGGTGAGGACATGGTAGGCGTCTTGGCCAATAAACTAAGAATTTATGAGGACACTGTCACAGCCCCATTTCGTACCCATGTCTCATCCGTGGAAACACGGCTGGTGGAGCAAGTCCGAAGCCTGATTGAAGAGGGCCATCAGAAACTAAAAAAAGAACTTAAGGAAAACAACTACCAGATCTCTCCTGAACCAACAAGAGTTTCTGCCATTAGGAGCCGGCGTTCCTCAGGCAGGGAGAGAGGACACACTCCACGAGGAAACCTCTGGTTTTTCCTTCAGGAGCATAGAGAAGACATGAGGAAGTGGGATGGAAAATCCACCTCCTCCTTAGCAGCCTGGGTACGTGAGCTGAAAAGAGGGACACCTACCCCAAGAAGCTCATCTAGAGTCAATGCTGCTCCAGTCTCTCGTGTACAGAACTCCAGACAGTATCAGAATGATGATATGACTGATCCTCTTGAAGGAACCTCAAGAACCTATTTACAGGGAGAGAGCAACGTGTACCAGGATCAGGAATAGAGGAGCCCTGCCTCTAGCCAGGTAGAGGAGAGGGATAATCGGATCTATTGGACTGTGTGGATGCGATGGCCTGGCACATCCGACCCACAAAAACATAAGGCTTTGGTTGACACCGGCGCCCAGTGTACTCTGATGCCATCAAAGTATGTAGGAGAAGAATCCATCTCTATTTCTGGGGTAACAGGAGGATCCTAGCAGCTGACTGTAGTGGAGGCCGAAGTGAGTTTAACTGGGAACAGGTGGCAGAAACACCCCATCGTGACTGGCCCAGAGGCCCCATGCATCCTTGGCATAGACTATCTTAGAAATGGATACTTCAAAGACCCAAAAGGATATCGCTGGACTTTCGGGATAGCTGCTGTAGAGACAGACGGCATTAGAAAACCGAGCACCTTGCCTGGTCTTGCAGATGAGCCCTCTGCTGTGGGACTACTGAGAGTTGAAGAGCAACAGGTACCAATCGCCAGAACAACAGTACACTGCCGGCAATACCGTACTGACAGAGACTCAGTGATTCCCATCCATGAAATGATCCATAAACTGGAGAGCCAAGGGGTGGTCAGCAAAACCCACTCACCCTTCAACAGCCCCATCTGGCCTGTGCGTAAATCTGAAGGAGAATGGAGATTGACCGTAGACTATCGTGCATTGAATGAGGTGACTCCACCACTGAGCGCTGCTGTGCCAGACATGCTGGAACTCCAGTACGAGCTGGAGTCGAAGGCAGCAAAGTGGTATGCCACTATTGATATCGCCAATGCATTTTTCTCCATTCCTCTGGCAGCAGAATGCAGGCCTCAGTTTGCTTTCACCTGGAGGGGCGTGCAGTACACCTGGAATCGTCTGCCCGAGGGGTGGAAGCACAGTCCCACCATCTGTCATGGGCTGATCTAGGCTGCACTGGAGAAGGGTGAGGCCCCCAAACATCTACAGTATATCGATGACATCATTGTATGGGGCAGCACAGCAGGGGAAGTCTTCGAGAAAGGAGAGAAGATTATCCAGATTCTGCTGAAAGCTGGTTTTGCCATTAAGCGAAGTAAAGTTAAGGGACCAGCTCAGGAAATTCAGTTTCTAGGAGTCAAGTGGCAAGATGGACGTCGTCAGATCCCAACAGAGGTAATTAATAAGATCACCGCTATGTCTCCACCTACCAACAAGAAGGAAACACAAGCCTTCCTAGGTGCCATAGGCTTTTGGAGAATGCACATTCCTGAGTACAGCCAGATTGTGAGCCCTCTCTACCTGGTTACCCGCAAGAAGAACGATTTCCACTGGGGCCCTGAGCAGCAGCAAGCCTTCGCCCAGATCAAGCAAGAGATTGCTCATGCAGTAGCCCTTGGCCCAGTCAGGACGGGATCAGATGTGAAAAACGTGCTCTACTCTGCAGCCGGGAACCATGGTCTGTCCTGGAGCCTGTGGCAGAAGGTGCCTGGTGAGACTCGGGGTCGACCACTGGGATTCTGGAGCAGAAGCTACAAAGGATCTGAAGCCAACTACACTCCCACAGAGAAGGAGATCTTGGCTGCCTATGAAGGAGTTCAAGCTGCCTCAGAGGTGGTTGGCACAGAAACACAACTCCTCCTGGCACCCTGACTACCAGTGCTGGGCTGGATGTTCAAGGGAAAGGTGCCTTCCACACATCACGCCACTGATACCACATGGAGCAAGTGGATTGCTCTCATCACTCAGCGCGCCCGTATTGGGAATCCAAATCGCCCTGGGATTCTGGAAATAATTACAAACTGGCCTGAAGGTGAGACTTTTGGATTGTCTTCTGAAGAAGAAGAGGAGCAAGTGGCACGTGCTGAGGAAGCCCCACCATATAATGAGCTACCGGAGGCTGAAAGACGATATGCCCTCTTCACTGATGGTTCCTGCCGAATTGTAGGCACTAACCAGAAATGGAAAGCTGCAGTATGGAGCCCCACACGACAAGTTGCACAAGCTACCGAGGGACAAGGTGGATCGAGTCAGGTCGCAGAGCTAAAAGCCGTCCGGTTGGCTTTGGATATTGCTGAACGAGAGAAGTGGCCAAGGCTCTATCTCTACACTGACTCATGGATGGTAGCTAATGCTCTGTGGGGTTGACTGGATCGCTGGAAAAAGGCCAACTGGAAACGCAGAGGGAAACCCATATGGGCAGCTGAGATTTGGCAGGACATTGCTGCCCGAATAGAGAAATTGACCATAAAGGTTCGACACGTGGATGCACATGTACCCAAAAGCCGGGCTAATGAAGAACATCACAACAACGAGCAGGTGGACCGAGCTGCCAAAGTGAAAGTATCACAGGTGGATCTAGACTGGCAGCACAAGGGAGAATCATTCCTAGCTCGTTGGGCCCATGATGCCTCTGGTCATCAGGGGAGAGATGTGACGTACCGATGGGCCCGTGACCGAGGGGTGGACCTTACCATGGACAGTATCTCACAAGTCATCCACGACTACGAGACCTGTGCCGCAATCAAACAGGCCAAGCGGGTAAAGCCTCTGTGGTATGGTGGATGATGGTCAAAGTACAGGTATGGGGAAGCCTGGCAAATTGACTACATCACCCTTCCCCAAACCCGCCAGGGCAAACCCTACATACTGACCATGGTGGAAGCAACTACAGGATGGTTAGAGACCTACCCTGTGCCTCATGCCACTGCCCGGAACACCATCTTGGGCCTAGAAAAACAAGTCCTTTGGAGGCATGGTACCCCTGAGAGAATTGAATCAGACAACGGAACCCATTTCAAGAACAGCCTTATCAACACGTGGGCCAAAGAACATGGCATTGAATGGATATATCATATTCCTTACCATGCACCAGCTGCCGGGAAAGTTGAACGGTGTAATGGACTCCTTAACACTACTTTGAAAGCACTTGGTGGTGGAACCTTCAGAAATTGGGAAATGAACTTGGCCAAAGCCACCTGGATGGTTAACACCCGAGGGTCCATCAATTGAGCCGGTCCTGCCCACTCTGAACCCCTGCACACAGTGGATGGGGACAAGGTCCCAGTGGTACACATGAAAGGTATTTTAGGAAAGACTGTTTGGATTAATCCCACCACAGGCAAAGGCAAACCAATCCGTGGGATTGTTTTTGCTCAAGGACCTGGTTGCACTTGGTGGGTAATGCAGAAAGATGGGGAAACCCATTGTGTACCACAAGGAGACCTAATTTTTAGTGAGAACTGTATGTAAGGTTTCATTTTGTATTATATATCTGTAAGAGGGTATTGGTTTGGGTGTGATGTAGATGGTAATAGAATAAGGGGTGGATTATGTCCTGGGGTACAATGCAAAAATGTGTATTCTATCACCATCTGTTAAAATGTGGGAGGGGTGGTGATCCTTATCTCTGTGGGAGATATCCTCTGCTGATGTGCCATCTGATAAGATCGGGGGATGATCATCATTATCTATTCACAACCCATCCTTCCTCCAGAAGATATATTCTGTTAATGGGCCATTAAGTCCTATTGTGTGACTGATAAGATTACATCACCCCATTGGGAGATGCCCCAACCAGGGGCAGGAGCCAAGCCTTTCCTACCTAGATAAAAAACTGGGGTTTGGGACCCGAGGGCAGACCTTTCTACTGGATCCCAGAGGAAAGTCAGACCTTTTTCCACATCATCACTGGATCTTCGGAGGAAAACTGTACCTTCTACAGGAGCACTGCTTCAACAGAACCACATCTGTCATCCAGGAGGACTGCAGCCACCATTTATACGGACTGCTACCAACACCCTGACTGACAGGGTGTCAGGTTGTATTTCTGACTGTGTTGGTGGTTGTTTCTTTTATATTATTGCATGTATTTTATTTTTTTTCTCTTTTCTCCTATTAAATTGTATTACTGACTTGGAGTCTCACACTGGTTTTACTTTCAAACCAACACACTTCTTTATACCAGAGCATAAATTGCTCAAGGTAATCTTAAATAAAATGTGGAAGAAATGCAAAATTATTCCAAGATGTGAGCACCTGATTTACAGGAAAACATCTTCTTGTCTACTCTAGTTTAGTGATGCTGTTTCTATTTTGTACATCCGCAAGCACTGCTGAGGATTAGCATAAAGAGGCTAAATTAAAAAAAAAAAAAGTATATATAATTAATACATGGTCATTCCATGAAAAAAATCTCAAACTCAAAACAAAACAGAACAAAACTAAAACTTCATTGTTCCTGCAGGAAGTAGGAAGTGATGATGGAGTCTCAACTCCCTACTATTAGCTGAGGTACAGAAAATTACTTCCTGTATCTCCAGAGCTGAAACAACAGCACTCTGCTGTATTGATGCTACACATCCATGTCACAAGTTTACTGCTAGAGAATTCAAATGTTGTGATGAAAAATGTCAAGGAATGTGGATACTGGAGTCAGGGAAAACAGCAATATGAGTTTTCCCAGGCTACTCGAAGGAAAACAGAAAGGAAAGAATTTATATCAAAGTTGCACCTGGTGTTGTGGAGAAGGGCAGTGAGTGTAAGAAGTGATGTTTTGGTAAACGCATGTTTACAAGACGTGTTGCCTTCCTTGGACCAATGAGCTGATCCTATTCTTGGTTCAGCGAAGTAGTCTATAAAATTTGTGTACTTCTACAATAAATTGCTCCTTCTATTTTCTGGAGGAAGCCATGTTACTGTCTTCCTTCGCCACTCTCTAGCAGACAGCGACAAAGGCATTTTTTTGTTTGGAACACAGAATAATCAGTTCATAGAATGACTGGAGTATTGTAGAGCACAGTCTTTTCAGAAGGGCTGAATGCTGATGGTTGTGTGGTGACCATCCAGGATATATCTTGGTGCACAGTTCTCAAGCGAAAATGAGTTTATATTCTTTGACTAACTATAAAGCTTGCATTGCAATTTCTGAGATGCAACAAAATGCCCTACCAAACCCCTAAACCCCAAAACCCAAACACACCTAAATCAATAAAACCACCAAAACCAAAGCTGTAAGCAGAACGTGGCTTCTCTATTTTATGATAGTTGATAAATTTAGTAATTTAAATTTACTTCAAACACTAGACTTTGATTGATGGCTTCCAGTAGGAAAAGAGTGATTGACAGCAGCTATCACTGCTAACAGAAGAATGCAAAAACAAACAAGGAAGAGTTATGTCAAGGGCATAATCTCCAGGGTAACAGTTTGAGCATTTATCCTAGAGACAAAATAGTGTCACAGATTCACATTTTATTATGAATGAGCAGCACTGAGATATGAGGATGCAAAAAACTAAAAGCAAACTGCATATATTAATGCCTTTAAATTGTGTTAGTAAAGCCTCAGAATGTTTTAAATTACTGCAAACTGCTACCATCTCTGTTTTAACTGCCACCACCACTTTTCCTCGGACATTCTGTTAACATTTATGACAGCATTCCCAGATAATGAGAGATCTGTGTTTATTATTCCAGCCTGAGAGTAATAAATATTTTAACAGTCATATTTCTTATATATTTCCACTATTTGATGCTAGAATACAACAATTAAGAAACTGGACTTAATCAGAAAATTTAGATGCCTAGAAGAGACAAAGCACCAGTAACTATTCCATATTTATTTTAGAAGCATTACTATTTCATACTATTGAAATTAATTTGTATCTAAAAAGACTATTCAGATCTTGTTTAATGCCACTCACATTAAATATTAACTGTTTTCTGCAGCCAAACTAAATCTAGAGAAAAAAATAATAAAAACATTCTGTGAATTGCTTATGTGTAACTCAATGCTCAAATATATGACAATATTTAAAAAAAAAGTTAAAGCTTTAAAAGAAAGGGTTTTAATTTTTTTTGTATGCATTTTTTTGGTTGGTTTTATTTTTTTAAGTTTTCTTATTTTGGCAGGTATCTCTTGAAAGAAAGATCTTTTTTGTTAAAATTACATACTTTGTTATATTTCAAATTTTCGTTTCCCTTTCAAAAATTCACAAAGTCATTTAACAAATTGTCCAATTGAAATGTAAAAATCTGCCTCAGTTAGGCCTTTCATTTAAATATTGTTGACAAACAACTGTTATTTTGATGTTTGTGTCTTTCACTGGTGTGTATCTATATTAATTTACTCCAGTCAATTTCTCCTCCATTTTGTGTCCTCTAGTTCCTAAAAAGTCAGTCATCTTAATCAATGGGTTGCTAGGACTTTAATGACAGTTAGGAAAACACCTAAAGTGTTATGGAAATAATAATAAAAAAAGCTTAACATCTTAATATCTATCTTACTTTATCTTTGTGCATTTAGGTATTTGGATGTCCTAAATATCTGAATCTTGCTTCAAGTTTTCATTCCATCCATCCATCCATCCCTTCATCTAAGTGACATATTTGTGTAGCGATTCTGAAAAATTTATACACGAAGCCCAGAAAGTAAACAATGTATGCCTTTTCTGATTACTTAAGTTTTCTCGTATTCTTTTTTGACAATATGTTTTAATGTTCTATTTATTTGAGTCAGTACAGAACATATGTATCAGAAATAGCAACACAGAAGGAGTATAAAAATGTAACTAAAAGCTGCAGTGTTGCAAAAGCAAATTATTGATATGTTGTTTACCACTAACTTCAGTAGTTTATTTTTGCCAACAGAACAATGACAATAATACTGTATGAAGTACACCCAGGCTTAAAAAGCATTTATATCAGGATCTAAGCATCATTTAAATGTATCCACCAGTAACCTATTCTAAAAAATATACCACTAAAAAGTAGCCTAGAGCATAAAAGAAAAAAAAAAAAGAGGCAAGCAGAGTATTCTCTAAAACCTGCAATGCAGCAATATAATATCATATGTAGAATATCATGATATCTTCTGGACATAGCGACTTCACAGAATACAGAACTGGCTTGTGGCAGGTAAAGACAACGGGCATCTGTTGTGTGCAGGAGGGGACCTACTACCAAAATTTGCTCAGAAAAGAGCACAAATTTTTATGTTCAGTGTTGAGCAATTTTAATTCAAGAATGTTCTTGCAACTCTCCACAAACCAATGGATATTATAAATAATCAATGAGTCACAAGCAAAAATATAAAAACAGGCATAAATTTCAGGCATAAATTGAATATTAGCAAGAGGTGATTTCGTTTAAAACGGCCTGAGAACACAAGTCCAGCTTTTCTGTGGTCCGTGCTTGCCTATATCCAGTCAATCCTCTCCAGCATTGCCAGACAGTAAAACACTGGTTCTGTTGTGTAAAGTACGTCTTTGGCATTAAATTTTGCCAGGCCACATTTTCAACTCAAGTGAGCAGTGTAATACTAACAGTATTAATTTTGCACATTACTGTAGTAATTATCATGATTCATCTTTGTTGCTTTTTTATTCATTGTGCATACACATCTCAGTGAAGCAAACTTCCAGAGAGGATGGGCCTAATTAATCTGATTTTATAACCTTAATTTGAAATTAAGAGTGTGCCAAAATACACATACAAAAATAAGGTTTGAGAAAAGTTATTAGAGAACTCACAACAGGTTTTCTGCTTTGCAATATAATGAGCCCAACAAAATCTTACAAAACACTGAAAATAGGTTTTAAGGAAGTGTGGGAAAAATATCCTGAAATATTACTAGTTATTTGAAAAGGAAGAAATTATTTCAGGAAAATACAACATTTCTCTACATTAACTTAGGCGACTAGTTCTCTTTAACAGCCTGCGTTCCTATATTGCATGAAAGCTTTTCTGAAGAAGAAACAGTGCCTTAGAGTACTTAGGTTAATGCCATGAAGAGGGATTTTATTTCAGCAGTACACATTTGCCTCATCATAAGCACTGAAATTTGGAATAGCTGAAGTAGCATAACATGATAGCACAATTTGAAAGAGTGTTTGGAGGTTTAATGCTTCAGTGAGGAGACTTGAAGGATGATGTCATTATTGTCTACAATTTCTTTATGAGGGGTTAGAGAGCGAGATCTCTTCTCTCTGGTGTCTGGTGAATGGATGTGAGCTAATATCTTAAACCTCTGTCAGGGAAAGTTCAGACTGGATATTAGGAAAAAGTTATTCACTGAGAGGTTGGTCAAGCACTGGAACAAGCTTCCCAGGAAGTAGTCATGGCTCCAAGCTTATTACTTTCAACAATGCCCTTATACTAAATCTTCTAAAATTTATCTTTTAGGTTGCCCTGTGTGGAGTCAGAAGTGATCCTTGTGAGTCCATTCCAAGTTAGGATATTCTTTGAATTTATAATCTAATTGTTTGTTAAGGAATAAAATTCCTGTATAAAATCTCTTTTCATGAATTAATAACTAAAATTGAACTTATAGCAAATCTGCATTTGATTTGTAAATTAAGTAAATTATAAAATAAACTTAAGCTTTTTCTTTTTTTTTAACATATATTTCACCAAAGGCATTACAGATATCTCACTTTCAGTATAGGAAATAAAACAGAGAGTACAATGGAACTAATAAGGGGGCCTAATCAAGCAAAAACCATGGGAGAGACAGACACATATAAATACTCCCTGGGCAAGAAGTGACCAAGAAACATATTGTGAAACTTTCTGATAAGATATAGTTACCAGGTGATGTGATGTCATGAAGAATGTGTAACCAACGGGAAATTGTTACCAAAATAAGAGCCCCATCTAAGTGCCATACAAGTAAAACCCTATATAAATGCCTTATACACTCAGTAAAATTGGCTTCTGATCCAAGCTCGGATGTCCCCCTCTCCTCATCGCTGATATTTCAGAAGAAAGAAAATATATTCATTTGAAGTTTTCAAAGTTTCAGGGCTTTGGAGCACTCTTGTTTTTGTCTGGGGAACCTGCTTTCTGACTCTCGCAGAATAAAAGGACTTTCTCACACACCTGTATACTTGTTATGCTTGTGGAGGATACTTAATTCTTTCCTTAATGTGTCAGAAGTTGTAAGGGATAATTACTCATTCTGTATGACCTCCATAACTGCAGTATATAGATGGGCAATGTTGTATTATTTGGCATAAAATTAAAGAGAATAATTTTTCTAAAGTTTTTTCCCTTCTTATCTGCTACCGAGTAACAGGTTGTAATCCTTTTTTTTTTTTTTTAGAAAGTTTTTTTTTCTGGATCTGAAAATGACACTCCCCATTGGTTTTAACCAGTGTTATTGAAAATAAGAGGTTTTATAATAATATATCTAGAAAGCAAAAATCTAATACAAACAACTTTTTTTAATAGCCCAAAATGTAAACACTCCAGCACTTCACTTTACATGAAAAGAACTTTGTTCTCCCTACATGAAATGAGAGTAAACCTTTTTGTGAGTTTATATGATGTTTAAGATTCTATATCAAGTCCCACGTGGACCACAGTGTGCTCTGGTATTTGATGTCCTATCACGTTGGTGCGGGCTAAATCACCTTTCAAAAAGCATGTTCAGAAGCATAACAAAAATTTTAAATTGTATACTATTACACTTCTTCATTACAAAGTCTGACAGGGAGCTTGGTCCACTTTCAACAGACAAAAAAGATATTTTTGAAGGTTCTGCTAGATGTTTTTTAGTAAGATTTGCTTATCAGGTGAATTTTGAATTATATGAATGAACCTGGTTTGTTGTGAGTAACAAGATGCTTGCAGCTATATCAGAAATGTACTAATTACAACAAAATAAACACATTTAAATGCATGTCTTCACTTTGACAAGAGGATATTCTCAAACATAATACGATGAAATAGACATACTAAAGGGTCTGAAATCTATGAAAACACACTCTTCTTAATAGCAAAAAACATTTAGATTATGACTAAAATTTTGGTGGTCCAGGTACCACCTAATACAAACACTAATTTTAGTATTGTTTTTCTAGGAGAAATGCCCTATTCCTGTATGACTATGCAAGTATTTGGCATTTGCATGTCTAAGCTAGCACACACTCCTAAAATCCAATGCTTTATTCATAGCTATCTATTAAAATAGGACAGTCTATTTGCTTCATGGCCTTTTCTTCAACTCAGTTAAACAGAGTAGCCTAGACAGCTATATCTGCTGTCACGAGTGCAGTTCATGAAATTGAGAGCTGTAGCTAAGTTTTGAAAACAGTTTCTTGAAAAATATAGATTTTGAAGGCTTTTTTGAAGTATAAATATCTTAACTAGACAGATTTTATGAGCAGTCTTTTTATGACATAAATAAAAGCAAATCTCAACTTCAATTTGAAATCCAGTCCCAAAGTTTTCTGTAAATTTACAGTTCATTTATACTGCTGATAGGTATTCTACAGTACCTCTTAAAGTTAATATGATTAAACTTATGACCAAAATGTTTCTGTCATATTTAAAACTTTATGCAATGATGCTATACATCAAGTTTCCTCTTACCCGTGAGGTGTAGGCTATATACTGACAATGAGCACACTGATGATTTTTGGTTGAATTTTAACATAACTAAGATAATTATGACAGGCAAATACTTTCAGAGTTAAAACCTTTTCTCATGCATATTTAAATTTGTTCTTGCTAAATGAGACTACTATTGGCATCATTATTCATGAAGCTACAATAAAATCTACTGCAGAAATGAAATATGGGAACAGATAAAACACTGCAAAGAAAAAAATCAACACCACAAAACCCACCACCAGTATTTTGTTATCTGTCTGTTTAAGCATAAAAATTTTGTCCAAAATGGTGTTGATTCTAAGCTTACTTTTCATATACTTCTATCTGCTCCTTCTTTTCTTCCTTCAGAATATATTAGTGTGTATATAAACATCTTAAAAAACCAAGCAGGTATTCTTCAGAGATACTGAATTTTGGCTAAGCTACTATTTATATTAATAAAATATTAATATGTTTTTTTCTAGTTAGAATCCAGAATAACCCAATTTTCTCTGACATGGATGAAATTCTGGCACTCAAATGTTACTTAGGACAGCAGTTCCCATATTTTTTTCCCAGCTTCCTAGCTCACCTTACTTCTACCTCCTGCCCAAGAAAATTACTGTAGATCTTTTAGTGCTTCACAGAATTAAGAAGTACTTCAGTGAATTGTCACTTATGACAGGCTGATAAACAATATATTATTGTACAACCATTCTTCCTGTAACAGGTGAGTTTTAAGGAAATAATAAATTGACTTTTTTATAGTCTTTCTCTCTATGATCATAAAAGACTGAAATGCCTTTACAAGACTTGTTATGACTGCACATTTGGAGAATGAACTGAACTTGGACATTAAAAAGAAAAAAAAAAGGAGCTTGAGATGTTTTGGTTTTTTTCTGAAGCGCTGCATTAATTTAAGAAAAATAAAATTCAACCATATTCCATTCTGAGGAAATAATGCTAGTTGCAGCTTTTTAACATAAATTTTGTCAATAGGAAGTCATGGACAAAATGTCAGAAGTGTAAGTGTAAGATGCTGGGTACCACCACAATGCACACAATTGAATCCTATATTCAGTGAAGATATTGCTCAATGTCAAAAGCACAGACAAGCCTTTGTTACTATTACGACATTTTAATAAGGTTGGTTTATTTTTTTTTCTTTCTGGTTTGTTTCTTTTTGTTTTTGTTTTTGTTTTTGGGTGGTTTTTTTTTGTTTGGTTGGTTTTTTTGTGGTTTTTATTTGGTTTTATTTTTTTGTTGGGTTTTTGTTTGTTTGTTTTTGTTTTTTGTTTTTTTTTTTTTTTTAATCAGAATCAAAAAATCTTTATTTACAGTGCTAAAAATAAGCAATTTTCTCTATTTCTAAATTATCTTTCAATTCTGACTTCTGGAATGACCAAACTAGTGCAGTTATTTCCAACATGAATAGAACATAAAATTATATATAGTCTCAGTAAAATAAAAGGTTTTGGGGAAGAAAAATAAATAAACCTGCCATGAACATACATAAAATAACAAGGTAAGTACTGATATGTATGAAAATAATTTGCAATTCCTTGAAGTAAAATAAAATGCTTTAGAATAGATTTTGGATAGAAAGGTTTCCAAAAATATACAGCACTCTTATATAGTCAGACACTCATAAAAGTAATGAATCAAAATGGGTGCTTTAATTTTACTTACATAATCTGGTATTATAAGCCATTTTCTGTGACAACAGTTGGTTACCCATACAGTCAGTGTATGTGCAAATGCAATTGGCCAGGAAAAAATAACTTACAGCTGCTTTGAATTCCCAGGGGCTAAAATTTGCCAGAAAATGCTGGATAATATAACCTTCAGTTTCTAAATGTGGAAGAGTATAACTTTCAATTTGAAAAGATATATAGATTCATGTGCATTGTGAATACATATTCTGAAAGAAATGTCATATTCAAATGATTTGGCCTAAAATATTAACAAAAATATGCAAGAACAGGACAAAGTAGCATAAATACAAGTGAATTTTTTATTTTCAAAACCTAAAATCCACCCAGAAAATCAAAAAGGAAATTGAAGTGCCAGTGAGAATGAATTATTGAAATGAGCAGTTGATAGTCTGATTTTATATCGCACAAAGATAAAACCAGAACACAGTGGATCACATAAAATTTTGGACGTAGATTATACAGAAAAATTGCTAGATGAAATAACACATTTGGAATCCAAGCACACATTCTTAAATACAAAGAACAACAATAACAACAAAAGTATTGATGAAAACTTCTTCATAGGAATGTTGGAATAATTAATATTCAGATCATAAAAATATGTGAGGTACATCTGTTCATCTGGGGTGTTTCAATGATTATTGAATGATTCAATGATTATTAATGTGCTGTCTCTAAACCTTTCACTCCTTAAGAAACTTCTTGGATAGTAACTTTCAAAGAGGTAGGTGCATACCATGATGAAAATAAAACCTTACTGGGTTATTTACAAAGTAGTTATGTTAGTACTTTTCCTCATAACACAAGATGGGAGAGACATATGTATGTTTAAGGTAAAATTGAGTGTAATTGTTTTTTCAAGAGTTTATGTAGACCATATGTCATGTTGGAAGAACTGTTCAATGAACTTCAAATTAATTGCCTTTATCAGAATTCTTTAAGGAATGCTTTGCATCTTTAGAGTAAAGGGGGAGGGTGCAATTTTTTCCATTTCAGTGAATAAAATTGTGAATTTATAGAGCTGAATTTCTGAATTTTTTCAAGTAAGAAGCAGTTTATTCTCCTTTTTTTTTTTTTTTTACAGTAAAATGCCCCCTATCACTTCTCTGATGTGTGGATTTAATTCATATATAATATAGACTTAACCTGAGATCTTTGCAATGGAAATTGATCAGTTTATTCCTAATCCATACATGAAATGAATATAATGGTGCACCTTGTTTTTGCTCCAGAATCTTTGAATTTTTAACTTATTTTACTTTTCAGTATATATTTTTCTCAATGCAATTTTTATGATAGGAGGCAAAGTCTCAGATGACTTAATTACAATGGCCTAATTGGAAAGGATAGAATGAGCTCAAGCCTATTCCAGTTCATAAAGGAAGCAGCACTACTTATTTAAACTGTCACAGTCATTATGATCATCACAATACTTATATAGAAGAATAACCCAATGTAGTTTCAGTATGTTTGCCCAATCAAATTTCAATACGGTGAAATACTTTAGACAAATGCAAAAATAAAAAAAATGGATGTTTAACATACTGCTCCTTTGAGCAATGGTGTTTCTTTAAATTAAATGATAAAACCTAGCAAATTATGAATTTCTGGGTTTGGCTAACTACTCAGAAGTTACTACTAATACATCCCACAAACAACCAAAATTGTAGGCAATTAAATGGGAATACTTCTAACAGAAAACATGGATTAAGGTTAGGTTATAAGAAACTGTCAGCTGTGACATTATTAATTTTATTCATACATGAATCTCATGCTAAATGGAAGCTTCAATGTTTGTTGAAGAAGACATCCTGTCGAGTCACAGGGTACAGAAAGGGCTCTTTTGCTTTCTAATTTCCTTAGTGGGGAGATTAACTGTGTCTAGGTCCAATCTTAGACCCAATTTTAATCAATGATTTCTGTCTAAAAGATCATATAGCAGTAACGGAACCTTTATGCAACTTTATCCTTCAGGATTAAGGATGTCAAACCAAATAAATTGATTATGACAATGAATAGACTAAATTACCTTAATCAGATTGTTTACTACCCAGTATAGGCAGGTATAACTACTATTTTTGAGGCAATATTGAAGAAATTATATTAAAGCTTGCAAAACCAATTATTAAGTAGAGATTGGGTTCACCCATCCACACCAATGACTGTGGGTAAATCTGTTGCTCTCAGCCTTGACGAGTAATGTTGAGGGGCAACTCCACTGAAAGAAGGAAGGGAGGAATCTCCACACATGCTCGAAAAAGAGGTGGGCTTAGAAGACCCTTCCTTTAGAAGAGTGCTATTGGGCTTCCATAGAAGAGAGTGGTTGACTATCCAACAGAAGTCTTCAGGTGGGAAGTTTTAGATCAGTCATAGGTAATATCACCTGCTGGTTCCTTTATCAGGTACTTTATCAGGTACATTGCTCATATTCAGGATTTTAACTGCAGATTTGACAACTCTGGCTGTCTTTAAAACCAACAGCTGTTGGTTTGATTGAGCTATTTTACTCTGATTCTAGGCAGAATATGTTGCTATAATGTGATTTAGGATTTCCTTTTCTTAATTAATTAATTAATTAATTAAATAAATTTATTTTATTTCATTTGTATATATACTGAATATTTTTTTCCTCCTGGTTCATTTGTTGATATCATTAGATATGCAGGAATGGCTTTTTATGATTAAGAAATCGAAACCTGATCTCTTTCAGGGAAATAAGCACAGTTTATAAGGCTCCATTAACCTCATTGGAAAAAAGTGTAGTAAGGCTTCTGAAGATTCAGTTTTCAAAGAAGGAATTTAGGGTTGTTCTTCAAACTCAGCTTTCAGTGAAAATATACATTATTAAAATGTTATTTTCTGAATAAGCTACAATTTTTAAGTATTTTTCATTGTCTATATTGCCTTTCAGTCATTGTCCAATACCACCTGTTTCACTAGTTTGTAGTTCAAAATAATGTTTTAATTTAACCTCAAAAATATTAAAAGAATAAATAAGGGGTTTGAAGAGTAGTCTCATGTAAGCTTTCCCATCTGGCTAACTGTCTTGGTTTGAAAGACAGGTATAGTCTAAGGAAAGGCAGGAGCCCCTTTTCTGCGATGCAGAGTGCAACTCCCCTCCCTTTTAATTATTTTACGTCCAAATCAGACGCCTTCAGGCAGGAGATATGGGGATAAGAATAACAGTTCTTTACTGATATCTAACAAGGCAGAAAAAAACAACAACAGATATAGAAATTGGCAACAGAACAGAACAGTATGGCTCCGCTCCAGTCCCTTCTGGCCGCAGGCCGTCTCCCTGCTCTCAGTTACCGGTGCTGTGGGGGCAGGGCAGGTCCCGCGCAGTTGAAGAGGGCTGGGTGATGGTGGCAGCGGCCCAGGGGTGAGAGGGATGGGGAAAGTGACTCCCCCTCACGGTGCCGGTCATGGTGCTCGGCAGAGTGTCCAGAGGTAGTAGGGTGAGGTGGGAGAGCAGCAGAGCGATGTCCAAAAGCAGGGAGCGTGGATCTCAGTGCTGGGATGGCAGGGGGAGATGCCAGAGTGGAGCCCAGGCTGTCTTCCCACTCCACGAGCCAAGCGAGAGAGAGTCCCCCGCTCCAGACCCCCCGTCCCACCTTTCCTTTTCCGGTTCCCCCCCCTCCCCCTCCACCCACCCCCCTTCGAGAGAACATTATCTGTCGTTTTAAGGTGTAGCCACAATTACTTAGCATAACAATGGGAGAAAATTCCACTGAAAGAAAAGGGAATAGTTCAACCCCCAACATTATCCACCCCTGAATTTCTCCCATACTAATATGCTATATCAAATTAAACTGTTACGTTATATATACATACATGCAGTTAGAGACATAGGCACAGTACTATAGGTATTTCACCCTAAAACAAGGTCTCCTTGGGGTATGCACTGGGTCTCTCCATTCTTTTGCATCACCCACCAGGTGCAGCCCGGTCCTTGAGCGAATACAACTCCATGGATGGGATTGTCTTTGCTGGAGGCAGGATTTACCCAAACAGTTTTTTCCTAGCATACCTCTCATGTGTACCACTGGAACCTTATCTCCATCTGATATTCCCAAGGGCTCAGATTGGGCAGGGCCTGCTCGGTTAGTGGAACCTCGGGTGTTCACTAACCAGGTGGCCTTTGGTAGATTAATCTCCCAATTCTTGAAAGTTCCCCCACCCAGTGCCTTCAAGGTGGTTTTAAGCGGGCCATTGCACCGTTCAACTTTCCCTGCAGCTGGTGCATGGTAGGGGATATGGTACACCCACTCAATGCCGTGTTCTCTAGCCCAGGTGTTTATAAGGCTGTTCTTGAAATGAGTCCCATTGTCTGACTCAATTCTCTCAGGGGTACCATGCCTCCAAAGAACTTGTTTTTCCAGGCCCAGGATGGTGTTCCGAGCAGTGGCATGAGGCACAGGGTAGGTCTCCAACCATCTAGTGGTGGTTTCCACCATGGTCAGTACATAGCGCTTGCCCTGGCGGGTTTGAGGCAGTGTGATATAGTCAATCTGCCAGGTCTCTCCATACTTATATTTGGACCATCGCCCCCCATACCAGAGGGGCTTCACCCGCTTGGCTTGCTTGATGGCAGCGCACGTCTCACAGTCATGGATAACTTGAGAAATACTGTCCATGGTTAGATCCACCCCTCGGTCTCATGCCCACTTATATGTGGCCTCTCTGCCCTGATGACCTGAGGCATCATGGGCCCATCGAGCCAGGAACAACTCTCCCTTGTGCTGCCAGTCTAAATCTATCTTCGACACCTCTATCTGTGCAGCCTGATCTACCTGCTCATTGTGTCAGTGTTCCTCATTAGCCCGACTCTTGGGGACATGGGCATCTACGTGACGGACTTTCACAGGCAGCTTCTCTATCCGGGTGGCAATGTCTTTCCATTCATTGGCAGCCCAGACTGGTTTTCCCCTACGTTGCCAGTTAGCCTTTTTCCACCTTTCCAGCCATCCCCACAGAGCATTGGCTACCATCCATGAATCAGTGTAAAGGTAGAGTTTTGGCCACTTCTCTCTTTCAGCAATGTCCAGGGCCAGCTGAACAGCTTTGAGTTCAGCAAATTGACTTGATCCACCTTCTCCTTCGGTAGCTTGTGCAACCTGTCGTGTGGGGCTCCATACGGCTGCTTTCCACTTCCGGTTCATCCCCACGATGCGGCAGGAACCATCAGTGAAAAGAGCATAGCATGTTTCATCTGCTGGCAGTTGGTTATACGGTGGGGCTTCTTCGGCCCGGGTCACTTGCTCCTGTTCCTCTTCGTCGGCAAGACCAAAGTCTTCCCCTTCCGGCCAGTTGGTAATTATCTCCAAAATCCCAGGACGATTCGGGTTTCCAATACGGGCGCGTTGTGTGATGAGGGCAATCCATTTACTCCATGTGGCATCAGTGGCATGGTGGGTTGAGGGAACCTTTCCTTTAAACATCCACCCCAGCACTGGCAGTCGGGGTGCCAGGAGGAGTTGTGTTTCCGTGCCAACCACCTCTGAGGCAGCTTGGACCCCTTCATAGGCGGCCAAGATCTCCCTCTCCGTCGGAGTGTAGTTGGCCTCGGACCCTCTGTAGCTTCGTCTCCAGAACCCCAGTGGTCAGCCTCGCGTCTCACCAGGCACCTTCTGCCACAGGCTCCAGGACAGACCATGGTTCCCGGCTGCAGAGTAGAGCACGTTCTTCACATCTGGTCCCGTCCTGACTGGGCCAAGGGCTACCGCATGAGCAATCTCCTGATTGATCTGGGCAAAGGCTTGCTGCTGCTCAGGGCCCCAGTGGAAATCGTTCTTCTTGCGGGTGACCAGGTAAAGAGGGCTTACAATCTGGCTGTACTCAGGAATGTGCATTCTCCAAAAGCCTATGGCACCTAGGAAGGCTTGTGTTTCCTTCTTGCTGGTTGGTGGAGACATTGCAGTGATCTTATTGATGACCTCACTGGGGATCTGGCGCCGTCCATCTTGCCACTTTACTCCCAGGAACTGGATCTCTTGGGCAGGCCCTTTGACTTTGCTCTTTTTAATGGCGAAGCCGGCTCCCAGTAGAATCTCAATGATCTTTTCTCCTTTCTGAAATACCTCAATTTCCGTGTCCCCCCACACAATGATGTCATCAATGTACTGCAGATGTTCTGGAGCTCCACCCTTCTCCAGTGTAGCCTGGATCAGTCCATGACAGATGGTGGGGCTGTGTTTCCACCCCTGGGGCAGTCGGTTCCACGTGTATTGCACACCCCTCCAGGTGAAAGCGAACTGAGGCCTGCACTCTGCTGCCAGAGGAATGGAGAAAAATGCATTGGCAATATCGATAGTGGCGTACCACTTTGCTGCCTTGGACTCCAGCTCGTACTGCAGTTCCAGCATGTCCGCCACAGCAGCGCTCAGTGGTGGAGTCACCTCATTCAATGCACGATAGTCCACTGTCAATCTCCATTCTCCTTCAGATTTACGCACAGGCCAGATGGGGCTGTTGAAGGGTGAGTGGGTTTTGCTGACCACCCCTTGGCTCTCCAGCTCACGGATCATCTTGTGGATGGGGATCACGGCATCTCGATTTGTCTGGTACTGCCGGTGGTGCACTGTTGAGGTAGCAATTGGCACCTGTTGCTCTTTCACCCTGAGGAGTCCCACTGCAGATGGGTTTTCTGATAGCCCAGGCAGGGTGTTCAACTGCTTAATACCCTTTGCCTCCACAGCAGCTATTCCAAAAGCCCACCTGAGTCCCTTTGGGTCTTTGTAATAGCCGTTCCTGAGGAAGTCTATGCCTAGGATACATGGTGCCTCTGGGCCAGTCACAATTGGATGTTTCTGCCACTCTTTCCCAGTCAGGCTCACCTCAGCCTCCAGCAAAGTCAATTCCTGAGATCCCCCCATAACCCCAGCAATCGAAACAGGTTCCTTCCCGACATGTCCCGATGGTATTAATGTACATTGTGAACCAGTATCAACCAATGCTCTGTGTTCCTGTGGCTCTGATGTGCCAGGCCATTGGATCCACACCGTCCAAAAGATCCAGTTTTCCCCTGCCTCTCCCTGGCTAGAGGCAGGGCCCCTCTAGCCCTGGTTATTATTTCTCTCCTGGGCATACATACTGGAGGTTCCTTCAAGGGGATCTGACAGATCATCCTCCCTTCTGTAATACCCTGCACCTCCATGGGAGGCTGAGGCTACCCTCACTTTAGTGGAGTTCCCTCTGTTGGTGTTCCCCTCCCTGAGTTGGCGCACCCGTGCTGCCAGGACAGAAGTGGGTTTCCCATCCCACCTTCTCATGTCTTCCCCGTGGTCACGTAGAAAAACCACAGGTCAGCACATGGGGTGTACCCTCTCTCTCTAGCTGGGGGGCCTTGGGCTCTACTTTTGGGGTCCATGACTCTCACTGGTGCTGCACTGATCTTCCTCACCTCTTCCCTTATCTCCTTCATCTCCTCCTTAAACTCCTCTCTGAGGTCCTTAACCACAGCAGAGACATGGGCCTGCACTGGGCCAGCCATCATACTCTGATAATTCCTGAGCCTGTTGGCAACAGAGCCCACTGTCACTTGGTTGGTATCAGCATCAATCATTGCAATAAAGGGGGTATATTGAGATGGGCCCAGGTTTGCCAGATTCCACAACATCTGCCCTGTGCACCTGACCTTGTCAGGGTCATTGTCATGCTGTCCATCCCTCCCAAAGAGCACCTCCAGGACTGCCACTTCTCTCAGCTTTTGGATCCCTTCCTCAAGGGTATTCCAACGTGTTCTCTGGTGGTACTCCTGCATTCTTTCCCCGTGGACAAATCTCTCTCTCACACTCATTAAAAGTCGCTCCCAGAGGGAAAGGACCTGTCTCCCTTACAAATACCTGGTCCACACCTGAGTCCTGGGTCAAGGCTCCCAAATTCCTTGCCTCAGTACCATCCAGTTGCACACTTGTACCCATAAGGTCCCAGACCCGCAGTAACCAGGTTGTAAAAGCCTCACGGCCCTGTCGTACAATGTCTTTTCGCTGGTTACGGAGACTCTCATATGACAGGGACTCAGTGATGATCTCAACTTCTGGCTCCCTTGCTGGTTGTGAGGGGCCCCCTTCCTGACCCTTATTATCTAGGTGCCTTGTTTTCATCTTAGACTTTCTAGTTTCCACAGGGGCAACTGCTGCTGGCTGTGAGTGCCCTTGCAGTTCAGCTGGAACCTGGACAGATGTAACATCTGTGGGTCCCACTGCTGCACCATCAGAGTCTCCCTCTTTAAGGCAGGGGGAGGGTTTCTCACCAGCTGGGGAGAGGTACTCCTTCAGCATCTGGCCCATCTCACGTATCTCCTTCACTAGCACCCCCACCCATTCTGGGTGGTTCCTTTCCGAGGTGGGCTGTGGGGCAGGGTCAAACTCTGGGGTAATATCCCTAGTCTCTGGGACAGGATCAGGCTCTGGGGTAACCTTCCTAGTCTCTGGACAGGATCAGGCTCTGGGGTAACCTCCCTAGTCTCTGGGACAGGATCAGGCTCTGGGATAACCTCCCTAGTCTCTTGGACAGGATCAGGCTCTGGGGTAACATCACTAATCCCTGGGGTAGGTATCAGGGTTGATATCCAAGTCAATCTCCCCTTATCTCTGAATGTTAGATAGAACAGTTTTAACAGGGATATAAGCAACACTAGCCACAATATAATGTTATTAGCATTTAAAGTGGATTGGAACCCCATGAAGACTGGTGGGGTGAACTTCAAAAACCCTGTGATGGGTTGAGAAAAAATTTCACCTGCTGCCACTTCCTCACAGTAAGTACCATTATTGAAGTAGCCCCAGAAACACACACTTAGAGTGCGATAGCTCTGAATCCATGTGGCCGTCTTCCAGAGAAAATTAAAAATCCATGAATTCCTCAACTGATCAACCCACACAATAAACCGGATAATAGCCACAGTAACCTTGGTTATGAAACTCATGTTTAAAAAAGGGCTTGCAAATGGGAGAGATATAGCAGTGACCACATGGAGGCCAATCCAGGGTAAGCTGGACAGCATGGTGTCACCTACCACAAGCTTGGGTAATTTAAGAACTGTTATCCCCTTTTCTACCCCTCTCTCAATGCCCTCAGGCAATGCTCCACGTTTCGGGGGCCAAAATCTGTCTTGGTTTGAAAGACAGGTATAGTCTAAGGAAAGGCAAGAACCCCTCTTCTGCGATGCAGAGTGCAACTCCCCTCCCTTTTAATTATTTTACGTCCAAATCAGACGCCTTCAGGCAGGAGATATGGGGATAGGAATAACAGTTCTTTACTGGTATCTAACAAGGCAGAAAAAAACAACAACAGATATAGAAATTGGCAACAGAACAGAACAGTCTAGCTCCGCTCCAGTCCTTTTTGGTCTCAGGCCATCTCCCTGCTCTCAGTTACCGGTGCTGTGGGGGCAGGGCAGGTCCCGCGCAGTTGAAGAGGGCTGGGTGATGGTGGCAGCGGCCCAGGGGTGAGAGGGATGGGAAAGTGACTCCCCCTTTCATGGTGTTGGTCATGGTGCTCAGCAGAGTGTCCAGAGGTAGTAGGGTGAGGTGGGAGAGCAGCAGAGCGATGTCCAAAAGCAGGGAGCGTGGATCTCAGTGCTGGGATGGCAGGGGGAGATGCCAGAGTGGAGCCCAGGCTGTCTTCCCACTCACGAGCCAAGCGAGAGTCCCCCGCTCCAGACCCCCGTCCCACCTTTCCTTTTCCGGTTCCGCCCCCCCCCCCCCTCCACCTCCAGCCACCCCCCTACGAAAGAACATTATCTGTCGTTTTAAGGTGTAGTCACAATTACTTAGCATAACAATGGAGGAATTCCACAGAAAGAAAAAGGGAACAATTCAACCCCCAACACTAACTTAGATTAATCTCACCGTTTGCGGATTTTAGGAGTTTAGGCTGATATAAGTGTTTTTGTAGTTAAAATACCACATATTTCTGTGTAAGTGTGAAATGCTTGTTTTTCTTAACAATACCTAATTTATGTTAATTAATTGTATTTCAAATTTTAGTTCTTTTGAATAATGTGAGTAGTCTGATTTTAAGTTTCATTTTTTGGTATTCTAGTTCTCAAATATGTGATTTTCCATTTCTTGTGTACCACTCCTTTCCATTAGAAATCATGGTCTGGGTATGTATGGAAGATTCTAGGTAGGCTAGGAATGTTAAATGGAGTGGTAGCATTCACTCTTTAGGGAAAAAAAATGACTCCCAAATTATTTTTTTCATAGCTTGTTATTTCAGAGTAGAAATTTGGAATTTTACTAGATTTTAATGCAATTAGGCAACCTTCACATAAAAACCAACACATAGAAGGTTGTAAAGGTGGTTTTGCATTTGTAAGGTGCTTTACGAACATTAGTCACATGGATGGATGGAGTATTACAGCCTACAACTTCAAAAATAACCCCACTTTACATAAAACTAACCCCTGGTTACTATGTTGTAATATGTTCTATTTTAAAATATGTTCTTTTTTAATAGACATGCAGATACCAAGTCAACAAAGGTACACGGTAACAGCAGTTAGAAGTATCAGAATTTTGCACCTTTGTGTGAATATTTTTTCTTCTTAAAGGGAATAAAATGGGATATTACAGCAAACACGATAACGCTGATAAGAGAGTCCTCACATAATGGAAAATAAAACTGTCTTGGGGATATTTTTAAAAATTTTTATCATGTTTGGAATGCTTCTAAACCTTGTGATCTGAAGGCTGCTGTTTTCCTCTCTCGTAAAGAGGGTATGGCATCTGGTTTGATTTCCCAGAAATTATTTGAATTTCATTCTTAAAGGGATTATGAATAGTTGTTTTGTGAAATCTGTATCAGTGAAATGCCATCTGATCATTGATCTGAGAAATTTTTGTTTCTTATTTGATGACAAGTGTGCCATTTGCCTTGTCTCATATTAATTTGATAGGACAAAAGGAGCTGTCTGAACCCCTCCTAGGTGTCAACATGAATGTTATTTAAAGCACTGGATAAATTCTGTAAAAGTTCTGCCTCTAAGCTGGAAAAAAAATATTAAGAAGCCAAGAAAAGCATGCAATTGTATGGAAAAGTGTTTATGTGCAAATACTTACCTGCATATGCTATAATTTCATTACTGCTCATGCACTAGTCTCATGACTTTCCTTACAGACAGTCAAATTTTGAAGCTATTGGTCCTTTATTTTATCTTATAGGATAGGTTTTGTCATGAGAAAGTCTATAGAGATCAAATGAAGAATGAGTACTGCTCTGGAATAACTGCTATTTTGTACTGTAATGAAGCAGACCAAACATGTTCCAAGAAAAACCCACTTCAGACAAGTGGATACAGTTCTTACAGACTTAAAAAAGTTGCACTGGACAGTGCCAAAATGATGATAATCATCGCTACAGTTGCATATTTCATGCAAAAAAAAAAATAGTCACATTTCAAAGGCTATAAACTTTAAAAAAAAATAAAAACACCTTTAGCAACTGCAATTAGTCTTTGAGAAAGAGCAATGCCTCTCAAAACAAAAGAAGCCATGGCAAATGTTTTTGTTTATACGGTTATGGAAAAAAAAATCCTTGATGAAAACTGAAATCTCTACAACTTCTACTGTGGGGGTTCCTAAACTTATGCTTTTATAATTTCAGTTAATGTCATGGCCCATATGCAAAGTTTATATCCCAATAATCTAAGGAGAAAGGGCTGAGAACATCTTGAGTAATGAATGAATCCTTTCAATTATTTTTATTTCTATGCCTTTAAATTAATAGTATGGACCTGTTAGTCTATATGCAATTTTATGTTTCTCTGTTTATTCTTAAGGTAGAAAAAATTTCCAAACACGCTCTGCAAGTAGGGCAGTTAGTTATTCCTCGTCAACATGTAACTTGTTTAGCTCTTGCTCATTTTTACATCTATCTTCTTCTTGTGTATAGGTTAAAAAAAAAAGAAACGTGGAGGGTTTTTTTTTGTTGGTTTTGTTTTTGTTTTTGTTTTGTAATCTGAAGTTCATACACGGCTTAATTGCTTGCCATTCACCAAACACAGAATGTTTTCTTTTATGGTAATGATTATTGATACACTTAAAAGAAACATGCTCAAATGGATTCCTTGTGACTCTAGACTGATAATCCATCGGATATAAGAATAATTTGAATTACTGAAGCAAATGCTGGAGATAAACTGTAGGGGTTAAAACACATGTTTGAGTAATTTCTTGAAATAACCCATAGGAAACGGGGATCATAAGTGACCCTTTAGTAACAAGACCAATTATTTTTAATTACAGTTTGAAAGAGGACTAATGAGGAAATGGTAAAAGCTCTTTGTAGAATCATTATTACCAAAGGGAGAAAAGAGAGGCAAGGGGAAATAGCTATGATAATTAATTGTCAATGTTATGCCCTGAGAAAACTTTTACTGAGTTCATCCTCTGGCACTCACTGCTTTTGTTTGGCAGAGGCCTCTCAATTTCTGAACTAATTCTTGCCAATACACAGTTTTGCAATTTTGATTTAATGATTTTTTCAAAACATACAATATAGCAATGGATATTTTATTATCACATAATAAAAGGCCTCTTTTGAAGGATGTGAACCAATTAGGTAGTTGGACCACATACCCAGCGATAATCCCAAGATAAAAAAGTAAAATATTAGAGTATCTATTTATTCTTAGTCAAATTATGTTCTATAAACAAGATAAGTTACTTCATCTTTCCTCAATTTTGTTTTCTCCTTAGGATCCTGTAAGCATTTAATTTCTATTGCATTTTTGGGGGCAGAAACAGCATTCTAGGTAGAGTTCATACTCCCTGAAGCACAGCAAATTTGTCTAGGTGGGTTCAACACATGCAGAAAAGCAATAGAGAGATCTCTCCCAGACTGAGCTAAGAAGATGCTGTATTTGAATATTCAGTCCCAAAATATCTACATATGATGTAGGTAGAGTGTGTACATGTCCCCCAGTTGTAAAATTTATTTGCTGCAAGAGTGATAGATTCTGATAAATTAGTTTTTGTGTTGGTTTGTGTTTTAATGTTAGCTGATGATTCACTTTAGTTTATCATTGTGTATATCGGGGTGTATGGAGGTTGCTGTCTGTCCACCTGAGACCTCTTCAAGTTTTTAGTATTGTAATGTTTTTCCCTCAAGGTTAAAAATCAGCATCTCACATATTGTGATTGGACATGTGTTGCCTTTACATGAATCTTGGATTGGTATGTGTTTGGGTTTTTAAACTCTTCCTGGTTTAGACTCATTGTAAATATCATTGAAACTTTAAATGAAAATTGGCCCATGCCAGAATGCAATATATTGATTGATTAAAACATTAGCAATTATAGTATATCAGTTTAATGGATTCTAGATATTAGTTGTCATTACACATAGTTCTAAATCCCTCAAGGATGTACAATGGTATTACATTTATTAGCACACTGATATTGTCAGCTTGAAAGCTACTCTGGATCTGTCTCTGCACTCACTTCTGCCCCACTAGATCCTCTATATCCAGCTTCTCCTACAAGGGGACTACTGATCCTCCTTCATTTTCCACAGTTATTCTGAAAATTTAATTATTTAGAAAACTTACACAGTTACTGTTTCTTCCTTGCTTCTTCATTCATTATGATAAACTAAATTATATAGTCTGCATTTACAGTCATGAGGAGACTAAAGCTGTGATTAATTTTAATTACTTATACTGATTTATGTCTTAATTAGATCAAACCTGCTTTTGGAATTTTTAAGTGAATGAGAAATGAATACTCATGCTCAAAGTTCTTCATCCTTTCTCTCTATACAACACTTCACTAAACTGATACACAGCACCACCACCAGAAGTTAATCATGATCTTAGATATACACTCTCCCATAAAGTTGGCTAAGAATTTGAGACGGAAGCTTAAGTGTAAATGATATATGTAGGAATGGAGAAAAAGACCTTTGATAAACCATCACATTCATGTGAAGGTAACAGATGGACTTACTAAAACTAGATCAGTAGCTTATTTCTGAAGGAGGGGAAAGAAAAAAAGAAAAAGCAAGTAAATACCCAATACAGCAGTAGCTAATTCAAAGCCATCAAAGAGACTCGAAACACAGATTCTATAAGGTCCACCTGTATTTTCCTCCATGTGATTCCCCCACTAGATAGGATGCAGCTTTCTGACCACCAGCTGTTCTTGGCTGGGTACATGAAGGGGAACCTGAGTCCACCGACTGGTCCTTAAGGAGTGAAGTGATAGCGCTGAATGACGTCTAGACTGATGTATCAGTCTGTAGTGTGCTTGACTATCAAGACTGGACATCTTAGGACCATAAGGTAGCTTCTTTTTGGGTTTTGTGCTCACATAATCCTCCTATGAAAACCTTTGTGGGAAAGGACAAGAAATAAATTGTGTGTGTCTGTTTGTGTTTGTGTCACTTTGGCACTGAGCCAAGACACAGATACCATCCATGTTTATAGAGGCCTGGACCTTAAAGTGAGACTATTGTTATTTTACTATAACTTAATTTTTTAAAAGAAGGAAGCTGAAGTAGCTTTTGACTGAGAAAACACAATTAGGCAATTTCATAGCAAACTTACGACACAATGAGCATCAGCCAAGGAGTTGATGAACAGCCAGGGGTTTACTCAACAGCAGTCATGTCATGATAGTATTAACAAAGTTTGTGGTAAGGGTGAAGGTAATACAGGCTGCAGATTGCTCACACGATAGCAGTCATAGTGACACTTGGAGTACAGTGTACTGCTCCTGATAGTAGTGTCACAAGCTTGATCATGTCTTCATGGATTTTTGACACTCCTTAATTTTATCTTCTAAAGATAAAGAGAAAGAGAAAGATTCCTTTCTTACTGTCTTTATCTAAAAGACAGCTACCTAAAAAATATTTATCTAATAAAATATGTTGCATGTGCCCTGCATATGCTGTTTTTAATTTCCAAAACAAACCTTGAGAATTCTACCATGCCTACAAGAGAAAATGGCCCTTGGATGAGAGAGATTCAGATTAGATATGAGGAAAGTTTTTTCACTAACAGGATGATCAGGTAATTGAATATGATTCCCAAGGAAGTGGGGGAGAGACCATCTCTGGAGGTGTTTAAGAGGCTTCTGAATATGGTGCTAGATGATGTGGTTGAGTTGTTTAGGAGTTTACAGTGGCAGTGTTGGATGTGTGGTTGGATTGGAAAATCCAGCAGATCTCTTCCAACCATGATGGTTCTTTGATTCTATAATTCTATAATTATCGCTGTGGGATCAGAGTTTTGTCTTTTTTTTAACCCTCAAATATGCTAATGTTCACATACTCTTGTCTGTCCACAGAGAAAACATTTCACACATCCATGGTGGTTTTCTATTCTCATTTGCCCAGAGGCTGAGCAAGGTGAAAAAAGTATCCATCAGGCTGTAAGATACATGATTCCCTTCTAAAATATGATTTGGGCTATCTATCAACCTCTGTATAAACCTTGCTAGAGAGTTTTAGTATGAAAACCTTGAGCTTTATGATACAGCATGTATCACATTTTCAAAGTTAGCTCTCTGAAAATACAGGTGTATTTTTTTGGTCTAGCATATCTTCTCTTTCTCTTTTCTTATTTTGGGTTTTTCATGAACTCTAGTGATATTCAAGCTCCAAGAGAGTTTATATATTATGCTAGTACAATGGAAGATCCCCATCTATTCTGAAGTAGTTCATTGAAAGTATTTGCGTACTTGAAAATATTCTTTTCCTTGTATATACACACCCTGTACATAATTAAATATATTCCATTAAATATTTCTCCATAAGTGGTGGAACTTCAGTAGAAGCATTTAATTTTCGTCAAGGAAAGAATATGAATTTATCTTTTGCCAACACCACACTAAAACAAACAAGATAAATATTAGTCAAGGAGATGCAGTTCAATTGTATTTAATTTAATGTAAGGTCTCCAGCTCTTTTTATCATAACTGTGTGAGGAATAAGCTGTACTTAGTTTTGCAACATTCATATTAACTGTGAGAGACCTAAACAACAACAACAATAACTCAAATATGAAATTTTCATTATTATTTTGCTGTAAATGTTTCTTAAATTAACAGCATGTTAAACACTTCAAAATGTACACCTCTTGTTCACAAAGGTTTTTAGAGGGTTTATTTTTTTTGCATATGTTAGGTAAATAAATAAGAATTTACTATAGCCACTAGAAACAACTCCCTTTTTGCTGTGATGGGTTTTTTAAAAAACTCCTTGGTTGAAATATACTTTCTCCTTCATAGATTTTCACATAACCAATACATTGTATAACAGAAGCATTTAGTGAAATTAAAAAGACTAATGTTGTCTGGATTTGACATAGATACAATCATGAATGATGGAAACATTGTCCAACAGAATTCATAACACAAGGATCAAATTAAGTTATTAGGTACCTTGGTTAGGCATCATGTTTAGATCTCCTTAAATACATCAGATTTTTTATAGTGAATAATTAATTTTTGGAACATGCTGCCACAAGACACTCTGGAAGACAAAAGCTTAATGCAATTCAAAGTCAGATTAAATATTCTCATGGGATAAGAATCTACCAGAGTCCCAGAAGTGGGATCATATGAATGAACACCTAAACACATATTTTCAGAATCTGAGGACATATCTTGTGCAAACGTGACAGCGTTCTCACAGCTACTGTCAGGGGCTTGATATTTGTGATGAAAATCTTAATTTGTATCAAAAATTGCCTTTTTTTCCCTCTCTATAATAGAAAAGACATAGCCCATATTCTGTCATTTAGGTACTTCCTATACAACTCCATAATGGTCATAACTTTGTATTTCTCATTTAATACATTATTACATTTTTTATTTTCCTTTCCAAAGTCTCAAGATTAAGATTACTGTCTGTAATATACTTTCTAGCCAATCACTTATTCTTTCTTTTACCAATTGAAATTTTACAGAAGAGTTATAAGTTGCAATAATTTTATTAAATATATTCTATTTATATATATTATGCATTTATGTGTTAATTTACGTATTATAAATTGCAGTTATTTTATTATTTTAAATGACAAATTGATTTTTAAATTACAGCAGGGATTGGTTTGTCATACTTTTAGATGGAAATAATTATTTTAAAAATAAAGTTAAACTTTAAGAAGAATAAAATATCAGAGAACTTCTTTCATGTCTAGCACATATCCTAAGCAGATATCCTCCCAAGTGGTCCCCCCAAGTCTCCTTGACAGTTTCTGCCCCACTACATGATTAACCAGAAAATGGCAGGAAGAAGAAACCTTCCAGGAAGCCAGCATCAGTGACCCAGAGACTTAATCAACTTAATTGTTGAACATCCACTGAACATCCACGACCAGGTGGCTGTTAATGTGCTCCCACCATGGTGCCATCCGTCTCGCCGCCCTTTCCTCTGAGCCTGACCTCAAGCTCTCACATCCAGTCCCCAAACCCATGAACCCTTGACAGCTGGGCTCCTCCATCTATGAATGACTCCATCTCTCTTTTTCTCCCTCCCACTGAAAAGCTTTTGCACAACTGCTGCTCTCCCTAGTTTTGCAAGCTGTCTCACCATGTCTCAATTTTTGCAACAGCTCCTCTGTCTCTATCTTCTGAGGGGCTTGCTTGAATATTAAATCAGATCAGGACGCAAGCACTGATTTCTTGGACAGGTTTCAACCTTCCTGTTGTTGTTGTTTGTTTGTTTGTTTGTTTGTTTGTTTTTGTTTTTGTTTAAAGTTAACAGTGCAACATTAAATGACTTTGCAATTACACTGTTTGGAAGAACACAGGCATGGTCTAGTCAATAGCAATATGTAGAGTGCATCAGTCTAACTGAAGGTTATTTCCTATGAGTATTTGCTGCGGGCATGTGGTCTCCTTTTCATTTCTGCTCCCACCCGCACCAGTAACACCCTTTTTCAGTTTTTCAGTTTTTTCAGTTCCTGCAAGAATTTTCTGTGGAGACCAGCAGGTTATAAAACAGTAGTATGTAAACAGCCCAGAGCATATACATGAGTTTTTGAAGCCTAATGGAATTACAAAATATCAGCTGTTTGCAAAGGATGTTCTTGCTTTGCGTGGGGCAACCTAGGTAGGAAAAAAATCACCCTGACATCTTTGTCAGGATGGTTTTATAAGTCTATATAGCTATATTAAAAACCTATCACTTAGCTTCTCAGTGGAATCCAAACTTAGTCTCGAAAAGGTAAAATGCATAGAAGAACAAGGAACAGCTGGCTGTTTCATACATCTCAAAGCAATATCATAACTGTTTCAATAGTGTATAACATACTCTGCTGTTCTGCCGTTTTCTCATTAATTTCATAACTCACCAGTAATACCATGAACCTATATGGAGACTGAAGGCAGGATTTCAGTTTGTAGGGAGGAAGAGTTTTTAAGTATCACAGATTTTTTGTGGTACAAATTGGTCTTGAAGGTGATACCTGAGTAGCTAATTTGTTAGGGATTTAGTCTGTTATATATATATGCTATTATTCATATAGAAATTGAACATAAAAATCAAACAGGGAGTTTGAGAAGAGATTTTAGGGATTGACCTACCCATAGGCTGTGTCTTGTCAACATCATCATCCCTCTTCTATACATGCGTGACTATTTTTGGAATCTACCCTTCTGTTTTATTTCACAGAAAATTTTAGCTTCCTGAGTTAGATTTAGTTTCGATTCTAAGTCCTTTACTCATTTTCCACTGAACCTATATACATTTTGCATCTATACCTTCAAATGACAATGAGTTCTGTTGATCTATTGCTCATTACATGTTGAATAATCATACGTGATTTTTTTTTTTTTTTGCTGTTTACTATTTCTATTGATGGTCGCCGATTCTTACACCAGAAAAAAACATTAGCAGTTGACTCATTTTTTCAACAGCCTCCATAACGTTAGATTTTGTAGAATTATGACTACAAAAGACCAAGCTACCTAAGTTTGACTATTTTTTTTTAAATTGCTCTCTAATTGATTTTTAGAATTTCATAATATGGGAAGGTATAGACATATACACATACACAGCATGGAAACATATTGTTTATGGGGATCATGTTCCTCTTTCTAGTGTTTTGAATAAGCAAAAGACCACCATAAGGAAGTGTCTTTTTATATGTACAAGTACTGTTTATTAGTTGCCTATTAGATGTCCTAAAAAAGGCATTTGGAAACGTTCGGAAATTATTTCAATTTTTAATTTATATTATTTTATTCAATTTACATATGAATAAAAGGCCTTACACTCTCTGATATGCTCAGCATCTTGCTTCATGTCCAATACTGGTTCACAAGCACGAAAAGTTAAAACAGAGCTGGACTTATTATCTGATAAAACCCCAAAATTAAAACATAGTTTTTCTTCTGAATGTGGCCTCCAAGTTTTGCCTTGTTGTGTGACAAGAAATTCTTTTACCTGCAAGAAAAGACAGCGAGAATAATTTTCAGAAAGAATGTAGCTGACATGAGAACGGTTCTAAGTTTTGGCATGTCTGGTGAGATGTTTTTGCATTGTCATGTAAAATAGAATATTAACTAGGTTAAAAACGTCAGTTTGTCTTTCATCCATATTTTAGTAAGTATTTCACAGATTAGTGACTTATTGAACTTCCTAAAGCAATGTTAAAGTGGCTGCGCTGATAATCCATCTCAGTAAAAGGGTTACTTTTAAGTTGTGGTGTAAAGGTGGTTGACAGATGGTGGTCTTTATCGAGGAAATTTTTACTTGTTTATCTAATATTTGCACATCTAGTTCTGCAGCTGATACCTATATCAATACCAGAAATAAAATTTAAAAATATAGATTGTGTGTCTGAGACTAGTTCTTCTACATGAGCAAACTGACACTGCTGAAATTTCTGAATATCACACTGGTATTGGATGTATTATTCAGTGTGATAAACTGACTATGAAACCAGGATGTTGCAGTTTCAGCCCAGTAGTCTTAAAATCTACTGCCCATCTTTTTCCTGAGTAATGCTTTAGTATTGATGTCATTTAGTTGAATTTTTTTTATTGTGCTCACCAATTTAAATGTTTTCAAATGTTTATAGGCCAAGAATTAGTCACTGTGACTATGGCAGAGTTTGTTCTTGTCATGCTAAGCCCTACAGATACTGTCCACATGCAAGAACTTATGTGATAAAAGCTTTATCCTTAGAAGGTACACCTGACAATATCAATGGCTCTCCACTTTTACAGGTCAAAATACACCAGATCTAACTGCAATATTAGACTCAAAATATGGTAGTTTGAGCTAATTTTGTCAATTCTAGCAGCTGCAGTTTTTCTCTACCATGTTTGTATACTTCAATTTTAAATTAATCCCTCTGTATTCCCTTGTACAAGAATAAGTTATGTTTCTGTGTACTGCAACATCACTATGTAAATAAATCCTACCAAAGGAATTCATGTTCACATTGTAATTTTCTTTTTGATAACATTTGTCAGATTAATAAATGTCTGCTGAAGATGTAAAATTTGATAAACTTATGTAAATATGGAATATTCATTATTATAATAGCATATGTGTATATTTAATTTATAAATCTTAATTTATGATAGCCCTAAAAACTCATTAAAATGTACTAAATTTAAATTAACTTAGATCATTTACATTCCTTTAGAAAAAAATAAAAGAGACAAATAGAACTATTTCAGCAATATTTTTATGGCAGCATAGTACATGACACTGTAATCAACCTTGCACAAGTGTTTAGGTCCAGAAATTTGGAACATGACTTGGAAGATAATTCCAGCAGCCTGAGATTCAGGTAAAAGATGAGGAAAAGAAAAAAAGCCTTTTTGTCATGGAGTTAACTAAATTGAATTTTTACAGTCTTGTAGTTCTCTCAGATACTTAGTGAGTCTGGTTATATGTCTTGTCATAGACCTTGTAGTTAGAATCAAATAACTTATAAAACAAATAAGCTTTTCTTTTTAATCTTTTTCTAACAAAGTTGCAATGTAAAGCGTGTAAAGATGAATCTTAAAAGGCCACAAGCAAATAAAAAATAATTCCTCTTCTGACTGCTTTTTAAAGCAAATTATATGATTTTTTAATTATATTGGATTAATTATTTCTAAATACTGATGTCTGGCACTTATATTACAAATTCTGTCCCTCTAATAACATCGTCAGATGATCTGCCAGACTTTTTTCTTTGTCAGAGACATAGAAGAGACAAATATTCTTTGTGTAACGCAGTACAGGACTCTCAATAAAGTATTCTGATAACAATTACTTATCAGGTTTCATGGAGGTAGTGTATTTTATAGCTCAGAGAATGTACCTATCTACTGGAAAATCCATATATATATACAAACCTTTATGTATATTTCTCATATAGTTATAGGAAGTGGTAATGGTTCAAATAAATGAATTAATGGTGCTATTTGCAGCTAAATTAAAAGGCAAAATCAGGATGACCATGAAATCATAGAATGGAAGAGATTTAAAGGCCATCTAGTTCCAACCCTTCCTACGCCTGCCATGAGCTATGCTGCCACACACTGGATCAGATTGGTCTCACTGCCAGGAATGGGGCATCCACAATTCCTCTGAACAACTTGTTGCAGTGCCTCACCACCTTCACCATAAAGAATTTCTTCCTATTGTCTAATCTAAATATCTACTCTTTTAGTTTAAAACATTCTTGTTTTCCTATTATTAGATTTTACCCATCTAAAAAGTTGTTCTCTCTTTTTTTTGGAAGTCCTTTAAGTAAAGAAATCTCCAATAAGGTCTCCCTGGAAGCTTTTCTTCCTTTAACTGAAGATGTAAATTCTGTCTGCATTTCTTAGCAGCAAAGGTGCTCAAGCTATCTTCAAGGACTTCCTCTGGACTCATACCAAGAAGTCCACATCTTTCTAGTGCTGGGACCCCAGAACTGGATGCAGTGTTCCAGATGGGCGTCACTAGAGTGGAGCAGAGGGGCAGAATCCCCTCCCTTGACCTGCTTTGGATGCAATCCAGGATACAACTGGCTTTCTGGGCTGCCAGTGCACATTTTTGTCTCATGTCCAACTTTTCACCAATGAGAACTCCCAAGTGCTTCTGTGTAGGGCTGGTCCCAATGTCTTCTCCCCGTCTCTGTCGACCCCAGCCCAGGTTGCAGTATCTTGGACTTGCCCTCGCTGAACTTCACAAGATTCTTGTGGACTCACTGCTCAAGCTGGTCCAAGTTTCCTCCTGGATGGCATCTCTTCTCTTTTGTCCCCTATGTCTCTCAGTGTTATGCCATCTGCAAATGACCTCACTGTCTGTGTAATTGATAAATATAGTAGCCAGCATAAGTCCAAGACAGAGTCCTGAGGGACATCACTCGTCATCTTGAGGGACAACTATCATCACCAGCCTACACCTGGATGCAGAGCCATTGAACACGAATCTCTGTTTTTTTTTGATACAGGCTTCCTGTTTAAATCATCAAGAAAAAGGGAATCTTAGGTATCACAGTAACTGGATCATAAGGCAATTCTTCTTATAGAGGATGTATAGACAAATGCAGAAGCAGACTGGGGTCAGAAAATCTACAGTGCTTTAAATGAAAATATTTAAAAGTTAAAGGCGCTTTAATGATTCCTTACTAAAGAAATATTTGCTGATCTCATTTCCTCTATAGCTTGATTCCACAGGCAGAGCATTTGTACCATAATGTACTGGCACAGAGACTCCACAAAGTAGCTGTTCCACTAAAAACTAAACAAACAGTATATGCCTTGAGAAATCTGGCAGTTCATCTAGGAAAACCAGTTCTCAAGAATTTCCAGAGAAGAATACTTTTGTCTTTGAATTTCTGTGAAGCAAATTGATAAATTAAATACAGAAAATTAAAAGTTTTCAAGAGTCTTCAAAAAGGAAGAAATAGCTTTTATCATTTAAATCTAAATAGCAGAAGCAAGAACTGTCAGAAAATATAATCTATGTGCAAGCAGTGACTCTGCAAGCAGTGCCTGAATGGTTTTTAGCCATTCAGAAATAGAAGAAAGCTAAATCCACTTCCCCAAAGGCTCATTAAAGTACATCTGTGCTCAGGGCAATTCAGTAATTATGTGATAGGAATAACTTGTGTGATTATAATACATAATGTCCACCTACATACTTTTGACATTAGAGTAGTAGCAAAAGCACAACCAAGGGGAAGAAACTGGATGTACTGGAAAAAAAAGTCTCCTTTAGGTTATAAAATTTCACTGGCCAGGAATCACTAGGATAAGAAATGTAACTAGTCTGTGTTTGCTTTATTTTATTTCTAACATAATCAGTCAGTAATTACAAGTTTGTTTTGATCTTACTTTCTCTTTCCCATCCCTCCCTATTTTCCATGTCAGAATACAGCACCTCAATACTGTTAATGTCCTGCATTCTTCTGAAGGATACATGAAAGAATATGCGATCTATTACAAAAAAAATCCCTGTGCAAATTATACTCAGTAGCTACATTTTACGATTGGGAATTGCAAAATTAGCTTGAACAGTGTAGATGATTCCTATTTTATCTTGGTTTTTCTTCCTTGCACTTCTCATTTGGTTTAGTAATTCAAGAGAGGAGGCAAACACAAATTGGTCCTAACCAGTTCATCAATTCTGTCCCTGCTGCTAATCGCTCAATTACTGCATTTTGTAGAAATTACTTTCTAGTTTCAGGTCCACTGCTACCTCAGACTCTTACAGATTTCAGGGCTAGCAAGAGATTTCTGCCAACAAATAATCTCTTTGCTGTGGGTGTTATGATAGAATGTAGCTATCTTTAAAATAATGAAGATTTTCTTTTATACTACTCTTATTTTTGTGTAATACACCAAGGAAAGCTTTTGTATTAGGGCATTCTCTGACAACAGAAATACTGCATAGTGACACCCAGACAAACAGACATAAGACTCACCAACATTTTTTTTTTCTTTTAAAAATCACTGTCAGAAAGGTCCGTCTTGTTACAGTATTTAGCAAAACCTGCTGTGCTAAGTTGGCTCCTTACCCTACAGAACCTCACCCTGAGCTTCAAAAGGGAAAAGTCCTTAGTCTCTCCTAAGAGACTACTTGGTTAACAGTTGTCTTGTGCAGGTTTTATGGACAAAGAATCAATTAATCTCAGAACCTGTGATGCTATATAAATAGGGTAAAATATTTTATAGTTCTTCTCACCTCAACTTATTTATTTGAATGTAGGGGAATATAAAGCAAAACCAATTAAAGATAAAGCACTTTTTACTATTTTATGCACTTTAATATTGCTTCACAACCCCTGCCAAACCTTGATTATGTGATATACAAACATATAAAGTTTGTCTATACCTTAAGAACTCATATTCAAAACAAAACCAGACCTGGTAAGCCCTATTAATCATATTTTACAGCTGAGGAAGCTCAGATTAAAGAAAAAAAATCCCAAAGTCACACGGAAAACTCTTAAACAGGCAGGAAGGACATGTAGGTCTGCATCTGAAAGAGCACTATAAAATACATGTCCTTCTCTGGTCAATCTTCAAGAAAACCTGTTGTCAGAATTTCCTTTTACAAAACAAATAGTATATATTTAAATAGTTGAACATAATAGTTGGACATAAGACTCTTAAATTGCAATGAAAATTTACAATGGAATATGGAAACAGTAATTACTGACATTTTGGCACCTTTGATCCTTTCTGGGTGGAGTCACTGAAAAGTTAAATTGACACTGCTGCCTATAACATCCTTTCATCCTGTTCTTCCTGTTCCTAAGTCTTGCTGAATTCTCCAGCCCTGATCTAACCAGAAAACCAACCTCCAAACAGAAGCGCATGCCTAAACATTAACAACAAGTTAGTCTTCCTCAGGTCTTTTACTATTTACCCTTGAAAAAAATCTCTGCTTTTTATTGAAACAGATTTGATCCAAAGTGCAGCTACAAAGTACACACAGTAACAGGCCAAACTGTCAATTGTGTTCAGAAAAATGTGGTCCAGCTTATTTCCTTGCTTGAAATATTAAACTATACACAAACTAAATATTGCATGCAAGCACATATTTATATAAACATATGCATTACAAGCTTCAGAAACAGAGACCTTGTTTGTCAACAATTAGCAACCAAGTACAATGTAGCTTGGTTAAATGTGGTGGAGTACATGGAAGCTAAGTGTGAGCGCAATTAAGTTGGGGTATATAATGTGCTATGTCCTCAGATTTTTTCATTGACTTCCACTGATTTCAGTGAGGTTGACATGTAATTGCCTTCTCCTAAAGCAAGCTACATGGTATAGGAATCTGAAAGAGAAACTTGTTTAATCAAAATGACATAAAATGTTGGTTTGCATCAAATACATCTCACTGAAAAAACAATGCAGTACACAGTTAGGGTAATTTCCTACCTAAGATAGCAGTTAATTGTGCCATCCATTTTAATGGAGTTTAGATGTGTGACTAAAGAATAGTCATGTTCTGAAGAATAGTTACATGCTTGAAAAAAATCCTTTTCTGAGTTACACTCAAAGCAAATAACATTGGATGATTTTCTTTCCAGTAAGCAGTTGTAGATCCATTTAACTTTGTTTTAGTTTAAGAGATGAAATCAAGTGTGTAATTTCCTTCTTAACTGTAGTGATATGTTCATATTGAAATTTTAGGAGGAAATTTATCTGAATATCTTGAAAAAAACCCAGAGAGATCAAAATTCAGTCTTGCATTTTTAAAATTAATTAATCTCAAAGCTCTCAAAGTCCTAGTAGATAGCCATAAAAAAAAAAAGTAAAATAGCTGAATTAGTATGTGATCTATTTGATGACATAGCATATTGTAGCTAATGAAGAAGCTGTTTTTTGTTTTGAATCCTTACAGAAAGAAGGCCAAGAGGGAGGAAATCAATAGTTTAATAAAATAAATCCTATTTTTATTGAACCATTTTAATTGTCTTCTTATTTTACTGTTTTTCTATAATTATTACTAAGAATGATGAAAACATGTACTGGTTTTGGCTGGGATAGAATTATGTTATTCACAGTAGCTGTTTTGGAGCTGTGTTTTGAATTTGTGCTGGAAACAAGGATGTTTTTATTACCGATCAGGGCTTACTCAGAGCCAAGGCCTTTACTGTTCCTCATTCCACCCCACCAGCGAGAGGGCTGGGGATGCACAAGGAGTTGAGGGGGCCACAGTGAGGACAGCTGACCCCAAGTGACCCAAGAGATATGCTACACCACAGGACATCATCCTCAGCGTATAAATGTGGGGGAAGGTTGGTGCAGGGCTGCTGCCTGGGGACTGGCTGGCCATTAGGCAGTTGGCGAGAAACTGGTTTAATTTACACCGCTTGCCTTTCTTGAGTTTTATTTCTCTCTGTAATTTTCTTTTAAATTAAATTACTTTTTTTTATTACTACTATTATTATTATCATCCTCATCATTATGTTTGATATCAGTTATTAAGCTGCTTTTACCTCAACTCATATATGTTTGCACTTTCACCCTTTTGTTTCTCTCCCCACAGCCAACTGGGAAAGAGTGAGAGAATGGCCATGTGTGGATTAGCTGCTGCCTGGAATTAAACAACAATACCCAGAATATTAAAGAAGGAGATTTATTATATGAAAACCAAATAGGAATGGCTGTTCCTTTAAAAAAAATCCTCTATAACGGAAATAAACTTCTTAATAAGGTGGTAGTAAAGTGACAGAAGAATTCAGGAGGGTTTTTTTTTGTTACAATTCTGAAAGAATTTCCTGCTTTTATTTTTGCTATTTTAAAAAATGTGTAAGACCTATGCATAATGTTGAAAACAAAGGAAATTGGGAAATTAAAAGTCTCTCTTTTAAAAATTTCCTGTCAGAAGCAGATACAGCTGAGCCAAGCAGTTAAATATTTTTCTGTTGTACTGTATGATACAAATGTGGGGTGGAAAATAAATCCCCCCATCAAAGGCACTCATAGAAACTGTGCAAATAAAGTAAGGGGGGAATAACAAATTCCAGATCTTGAGAAAAAAAGATGATGTTGGATAGCAATTTCTTCTTGAAGGTGCTCCCAGCATGTTACACTACAACAGAAAGTTTGAAATTAAAATAAATAAATAAAGCAGACAAACCCTTGTTTTCAAACAACACCACATTGGGGAAGTAATTACATTAAATAGTAGCTATGGTTCCAGACAAAGATGTATGGGAATAATCACTGTTTCCTGTGCAACTGATATGGATTGCAGGCAGCAATCAGAGCCAAAGAAGTGAGTCACTTGAAAATGCCACATAGAGCAGGCTGCACCCTCACAGAGCCAATTATTAGAAGAGAGTTTATTGACCTTTTAGAGAAGCCAAATATTCCTTGAATTGAAACTATTTCAGCCTTGTGTGTCATAAGCCACCCAATGAATTTGAAGACTCACTTTTTTATCTATGATAAGACAAGTCCCATGTTGTGATACCAAGAAACTAGAGAATGGGAAACAATTTTCTTAGACAAGGAGAAAGTTATAGAATGAAATTTTGCATATATAAACTCTTCAGATTTCATCTAGTAATTTATGGAAAGTGTTTAGAATCTGAGATACATAATTTAATTATAAAATGTACATTGCTTAGAAGCTGATAATGAGCAGTAGACTTTTTTTGACAATAACCTAAGTCCATATGAAACTGGCAAAACTCCATGTTTTTACTACTTCTGTTGTAGCAGATTTTCTGATGTTTTTAATGTACTAATTACCATTACTGACACTAACGGATTGTTTTGTTATTAACACACATAATAAATGGGCAGGGAAAGGGATGGGGAGTTTAGTCTTGCTTTCACATATATTTAGTGTGCAGTGCAGTCCTAGATAATCAAAGATTCAGAATACAAGTAGGTATCCGGAGGGCATATCTCTCAGAGCAACACACTGCAGCAGCAATAACCAATCCAGCTTGTGTAAAAGTAACTTAATAATATGTACATAAGCTACATATTGGGTTTTTGTAGACAAACCGAATCCCTTTATATTTATATATATTTATATATTTTTATTTTTATTTATTTATATGGATACAGGAAGCAAAACATTTTTGAAGTGTATAATTCCTAGCAACTAAATCTCTCAAAGAGTAATACATTCAAATCAGAATATATTATTTATTATCTTCTTTTAAGTCTGTATCTTATGTAGAACCAGTTCAAGAGTTATTGAATAACAATTCAATGGGAACATTCAGCACGAATTTGAAACTTTGAACTTTCCAACTGAAGTATGGGAAGCATGTGGCTACAGACTGACATCATAAGGATAAATTGCTTATATATTACGGAACTCACATGAATTATGTTCTTTTCACTTATATTTAGTGTTAGATGAAAAGGTCACAAGTGGTGATGACAGTGTCCATAAACTATGAGTTATAGTCCAAAGCTTTCTTGTTCATTCATTCTCACATATTCAGGATGATATTCTCTGCACATCTGCAGGTAGCTGTATATATATCCTTGCCATAAAATGTCAGGAGATACATGATCAGTTCAACCAGAGCCATGGGTTGACAGCATTCTGCCAATACAAAACAGACATAAATGTCTGACTGCTAGGGTGGTTTATATCCTAAAAGCTGACCAGTTTACCTGGAGGAAACCAACAGTTTTGTGTTTAGCTGTAGAAGTCTTTTATAAAAAGGATGGGCTAAAAGTAAGAAATTTTACTTTTACATAATAAATCGATAATTAGTAAGTTATATTACTTGTTTAAGAAAGTCTTTCTATATAGTGTCTTACTTTCTGTATACCAGATGGTTTGAGGTGGTTTTTGTTGTTGTTATTGTTCTCACCAATGTTTTGCAAGCGTGATTTAACATTGGAGTTTGAGACAAATTTTTTTTGTCCCTTTTTTCCTTTGATCCAGATGCCTAGTGAGGTAAATAGATATAGTTTAATCCCAGCTAATAAAGCCATTTGCATCAACTTAATGTCTGTCACTTAGGTTTTAGCAAGTGACTTATCATTAAATATTCCATAAGTGCACAGGGTGGAATATCCAAACTCGAACACCTTTAGTGTGCCTTCATAAACTGCTACATAGCCACTGACAGGCAATAGTAGACTGTTCACTTAGAATCTTCTCATGCTGTGAAGTAAAATGAATTAATTTGATGGAGGTTCCTGGTGGTCCTTGCAATTGTAGTGTCTAACAATGTGGATGTTTTCTGTACTGCATCACAACTAAATATGCCAATTTCTTTCCACAAAGTAAATCATCATCTGTCTTTGCTTGAATGAGCTTCACAGATTAAATTTATGTGTAAAAGGGGATTAGAGTCAAATCACTGAACCCGTTGATCCATGTCATCCTTCTTTAACCAGTCCTGTCTCTGAATCAGGGGCAGATGGACCATGCAGGAGGTTGATGGCAAAAAGTCTGGAGCATGGTATGTGCGGAACCTGAACTGACATATTTAAACATAACAAAATATGTTAATTTGCATCATCCGAGTAGAGTACTCCTCTCGTTTTAGGTTAACACTCTGCCTTCACTTTCAGTTGGAGACCTATCAGAACTATGGTGCTCTCTGGGATTCCTGAGAGTTTCTCTGTCCATAATCTGAAGATCAAGTTGGTGGGTGCTCCCATTCTGCTAGCTGTGCGGTCTAGCTGAAATCAAATAGCTTATGTTACTAAGAAATTTACACAAGAACATTGAAATAATCTGGAAAATACCTCTCTAGAAGAATGATTTCCACTGCATCTAAAATTTTCCAAAGAGAAAGATTTATCATAAAAATGCAGAGAGATTTCAAAAGATCAGTAATGTGGGTCTGAAGTCTAAAGTGTAATTTTTATTTATATATGGTGTCTTCAAGTTCATACTCAGTTTCTAAACAAGTTAGCAATATTTTTTTATCATTTTACAACCAAAATTTTCACAATACTTTATATAAATTGGTGAATACCATGATGCTGGGTTTTTTTCCCAGAAAGCTTGATTTGTTACTTAAAATCTGCAATTTTCCATTACTTGTCTTTTAAAGAAATGTATTACCCATGATAGTCAAAACTGAAACAGATGAGAGTCCACGTAGAATTGGAGAAAAACAGTGAAAAAATTCAAAGTAAAACACAACGAAACTGTTTCAAAAATTTGTGAGTCATTTTACTCAAATACAAAATGTGTAAAATAATCCCAATAGGGAAGATGAGCTGTATAAATTCAACTTTACTTACAGGGAAAAAAAAAGAAATTAAGCTGACCAGGAGCCTTAAGAAAGTTACTATTGATTTATTGCTTGAAGATCTGCAGTAGACACTGTTCTTGGATTTTTATTTGCCAATTTGTTCACTCTAGTGCATGCCCAATGTCACAGCGTTTTCCAAGAGTTTCTTTCTGAATGTGAATGTTTCAGCTCTCATTTATATCCCTATCATTTCAAGCTTCTCAGCTGGTATAAAAGGCTTCTGTAGGTAAGCAGATTATATCAACCTATGCCAATATTAATCTAAAATCTATTCAGTGACTGAATAAGGTTTTTAGGCTAATATTCATCTAAGGACCCCTGAATATACTCTTTGTTTTGTACTTGGAAGACAAATTATATTCAGGAAGGACATACAGACATGATAAAATGTGTCTTTCTATGGCTGACATAGAAATCAAAAGCTGTGAATCTCTAGCAAATGCTGCCTGTAGGAGTCATGAAAATTCATCTGTAGGTTTGGCTCCATGTTCTGTCACTGAAGATGCAACCATTCAGCTTCTCTTCCACAGGAACTGGAGGTCTATTAAGTATAACTTTCTCATGTCTCAATTATGTTAATTTTATTCTCAATTTATATTGTATTTATTGTTCTGATTTCAAAGTAAGCATTTTTATTGCTAAATAGGTATGTATTTATTGACCAGAGAGTCAGAAATTACAAACACCACACATAGTGATCATGTTTACACATCATTGATCATAATCACATAATACACAAAACTCATGTCTTAAATCAGCTGTTTACATGCAGTTCCAGGGAGCTAGTCCCTATGGTCAGGGCTGATGTCTGTGTCCCTGGAGGTCTCAGTCACAGAGATCAGGCTTATCACCAATCCTGGCTAGCTGCGTCTCAGATAAGTGGAGGTTGGCCAGTGTGATGTGCAACCACAAGGAGGGTTGTAAGGAAGATCTGGAGAATTGCAGACCTGTCAGCCTGACCTTGGTGCCACGAAATAGATGGTCGTGAGACACACTGACTTCCATCATGGGGCACGTACACGACAACCAAGGGGTTATCTTGGGATTAGGAAAGGCAGCTCTTGCCTGACCTTGATCTCTTGTAATGGCTATGTGGTCCACCTGCCACCAGGTTGAAGGCAAGGCTGTGGATGTGGTCCACCTGGAGTACAGCAAAGTCTTTAAGACCATTTCCCATGGTATTCCTCAGGAAAAAACTGGCAGCCCATGGCTTAGACAGGTGCACTGTTTGCTGGGTTAAGCCAGGCCCAGAGAGTGGAGGTGAATGGTGCTGCATCCAGCTGGGGACCACTCCAAACGGTGTCTCCCAGGGATCAGCACAGGCACCAGTCCTGTTTAATATCTTTACTGATGATCTGGATGAGAGCATTGAGTGCACCATCTCCAGGTTCATGGATGAAGTCCCTGTTGCATGGGAGTGTGAATCTGCTGGAGGGCTGGAAAGCTCTGCAGAAGGTTCTGTAAAGGCTGGATCAATTGGCTAAAGTTCAACAAACACTTAGGTCACAAAACCCCATGCAGAGCTGCAGGCTGGGGACAGAATGTTTTGGATGCTGCCCAGCAGACAAGCACACAGGGGAGCTGGTCAATGGTGCCTAAATACGAGCCAGGAGTGTGCCCAGCAGGCCAAGGGCATCCTGGCCTGCATCAGCAATAGTGTGGCCAGCAGGACCAGGGCAGGGATTGTCCTTTTGTACTTGGTACTGTTGAGGCCATACCTCGAGTTCTGCATCCAGTTCTGGACCCATCATGACAAAACACACATTGAGGTGCTGGAGCAAGTCCAGAGCTGGTGAAAGGTCTAGATGGTAATTCCTATGAGAAGCAGCTGAGGGAGCACTAGGTTAGGCTAGAGAAAAAGAGGCTCAGGGGAGACTGTCACTCCCTACAACTTTCTGAAAGTAAGTTGGAAGTCAATCTCTTCTTCCAGACAGCTAGAGACAGAAGAAGAGGACACAGCCCCAGCGTGCACCAGGGGATCTGGTTTTGACTTGCTTATCTTAATTTTGCTTCCTCTTTCTTTGTGCATTTTCTCCCTATTTGCAGCTACTGGTACTTATTTTGCTCTTCTTTCTCTTGTAAAGTTTGCTGTTTATCCTGTTTCCTATTGCTGTTTCAATACAACTGTACAAATTATTTACTCTTTCAGTGGTAAAATTTCTCTCATAACTAAACAGGTGTTTTTACAGGGTATTTGACTATGTTACTGTAGTATACATATTGCTGTTGCACTAGTATAGCACTTTGCTTTCAAAGCAAGTGATTGTATTGACAATGGTGGGAAGAGTACTTACAGGTTTTGAGTTTCACAGACCACATTTGCATTACCATGTGAATGGCACAAAATCATTTTGTTTATGATTACCTAAAAAAAAGGAATTTATGAGTGCCATCTCAATTTCAGCACTTATTAAGTCTAATTTTTCTTTTTCTGCTATTGAACTATAAAGATGTTCTAGCTAAGGTATCCACAGTCTAGCCTTCCCTATTCTTTCCCCTGTAATTTTGTCTCCATGCTTTCATCTGCAGTAGAGATGGAGAAAATTAGTGTAGCAGATAATATTCCAGTCCCGCACCCCATTTCCATTTTTGCCTAGGTAATCCTACATATTCACCCCTTTTGCCCCTGAAGAACCACATCACAGTTAAGGAAATTCATCTGATGCTCCAGAGTTTCTTTAAAGGTTGTTGCTGCTCGCTCTGAAAGAGTGTGAATGAAAATATGTTCTTAATGAATTCTGTCAATTTTGGCCTAAATTCTTATTGTTAGCATCTGCTGTAGGTGTTGCCATCTCAGTGAATGTTTGATGCCCAAGTAATCACCTCTTATTATCAGTGGAAAAACTATAACATCCCTGTAAAACACTTCTGCGTTCTTGTGTCATTGTTTTGGGTTTTTTTTCTGTGCATTTGTAACAGATGAGACTGACATTGCACAGTGTTCTGTCTCTGCTCTGTGTGTCTTTGCAAACTGGTTTCTGATGCTTTGAAGAGAGCTACTAGTTAAAATAATACTGAAATGCATGTTCAACTTAATATTTTAAGTTCAATTCAGGAAGTATCTCAAAGAAATCATGTGTAAGTGAAAATTTTATTTTAATTTGGATAATTATCAAAGTTGCTTCACCTTTTCTGTCTGGTCATCCTTATCCTGTATAATTGTGCCATCTCAAATATCTTTATTAATGATCAATCACACAAAATATTATTACACTGTATTGCAGGACTCATGCAATGACTTGAATATATCTCAGTCTGAAGATGTTATAAATAATTCCGAGGAAGATAATTTTACAAAATATATACACATCTAGAAGCATAAATGGGACTTGGTTAGAATTAAGAAAATAAGTGTGAAATCAAGTGTCTTTTTTCTACCTAATTACCCTTGCAATATTTCATCAAGTGAATTTTGTTCGTAGGATATAGAGGAATGCGTTCAGGGAGTTTAGACAAATCTCTAGTAGTCTTGTCACACAAAGTCCAAATCCAAAAAGAAGGACAGAGAAAGAGGATTAGAAATAATATACTACAGAGAAGATGACAAAATGGAGAGGGAGAATGTTAGATGTAATTTCTTATGCCCAAATGCACAGAAACACAGGGGCATTAACCATGAGGGAGCTGCAGAGGGAAATAACAGCAAGAGCAAGTTCAGCCATTGCAGGAAGCACTCCTGTGGCCATTGCTGTGTACATGCTTGAGTTCAAGTTTGAGGTTTTTCATGGATTCACCATGGATTCAAATATAGATAAAACAAAGGTGACAGTAATTAAAAGTCTTCATCCATCTCATTTCTTGCTCATTAGATTCTTCTTTGATGCATTCCCTATTCTTTCTCTCTGGTGATAATTAAAGGAACAATGTAAATAAATTAGATGCTTAAAATCAACTCCCTACTTAGGGACTCAAAAGAAACTATCAAAATAGAAAATCTAAGACTGTGATTTCACATGAGGCTTATTCTTATCCTGAAATATGAACTGGGTCTGTATTCACTGTCAGTGAAATCAGTACAATCAATAAATAAGATTTTATAGCAGCACAAAACTTTTCACACAGAAATAAGAATTGTAAGAGTAGAACTTTAGAACCATATGTAAAGTATCTTTTATATGTGCTGACTGTTCACAGAGATGCACATCAGCAAGAAAAATAGTTCACCTTCAGAAAATTGCAGAAAAAATAAAATTAAATATTCTGCTTCTCTTGGTTTCTCCCTTCCAGCTCTTCCTTCCCTTCCCCCCACCCCTGCCCGAATTTAGAAGGATGGATACTATCCAATCTAAATTATTATGGAAACAGTAGCACATACAAAACATTTGGTGATATTTGCAGAAAATGCCTGTGACATTTTCAGCTTGTTAAAATCAATGAAACAAGGAAAAACATTGCCAAACTGGGAGAAAATGAGTCCTTGAAGAACTGAAATCCTGAAATGTGATATAACATCTCTATTTGTCTGTGACAATATGCTAACAAGATAAAGCAATCTCCTTTGGGCTCTCACAAACAAGATGTGTGTTATAAGAAATTTACTGAGCTGAAGATCAGGAAAGGCCTATAGTTCATCCAATCTCCAACCCTACATTTCAGAGACTTTCAATTTCCCTCAGTTATCCCTCTACTGACTCCATCACGTTTTTCCCAAAGTGTAATTCTGTAAGAGGTTCTAGTTTGACGTGAATTTGCCAGAAATGGACTTCAACATTCCCTTCGGTATTTTGTTTTCAAGGTTAATTGTCATTACTTCAAAAAAGTTGTTCTTCAGGTCTAATTTGAACAAGTTATCTTTGCTTTTCTGGTTGAGCAAGGGCCCTTACAAGCCATATATATTCTTATTGTGAAAATAGTTATTCTTTTTCTAACACTTACCAACAAGTTTCATTTTAATACAAATGGACATATAAAAATATTTCAGCATACTGAGAGCTTTCAAGGCTTTTGCATCCCTTTCCTTTTTCAGTTTCTGTTAACATGCAGCTAACTGTATAACATTTCATTACAGAGAATGCCTTACTTGGAAACAAGGTCTGTTCCTAAATTCTAGTATTCTTCTGTTTGTGACTTTTTGTCATAGCAGCTGATCTGGAGAACCTGCTGTGCTGCAGATGAAGTAGACCCTTGGATTATTTTCAGACTCACCATTTCCTGTATACTGTGTCTGCTTCTACACATATTGCATCCTGCACACTCAAACAAAAGAAATTTTGCACATATGTAATTTTTTTTTCACTAACTGTTTATTAGCCAGACTTAAATTACTCCTTGAAAACCAGAACTTTCTTGTTTAAAATTCTGAAAAATCTTTGTCCCATACCATTTTTCTTCCTTCTGCAAATTGTTATTACGTTTTAAATAATTGATGAAAATTATTCAGGTATAATACAAAATTTTATAGAAATTCATATTTGGTCACCAAGAGTCCTTGCTGATTTTCCCCGTAATATCTACCCTTTACACTGTGCAAAAGGCTTGCCTTACTGTGACTAACTTCATGGTATGTATCACAGTATTCTTGCTATCCACATATCTGGAAAAGACCTTGATGCAGAAAACACCCTTAAGAGATATCTAAAAAACTTGTTGCAGTAGGATTTTGAAAAGAAAAACACTAAAAGCAAGAATAATGAAGTTCTTTCAAAAGCAGGGGAAAGAAGAAATTAAACAACTCTAATAGAGGCATTTCACGTTTCTAGAGACATCTTCTCATAGTATATTCATTAAATCTAGAAACATTTTGTGAATGTCACTATTCCAATTACTGCTGTCAGAGACGTTCTAAATCTAGTCTGAAAATGCTGTTCATATTTTGCATCATGAGCATATATTCAGTCAATTGTGGGGCCTGCAAATGTGTATTGGAAGTCAGATACTTCTTTCCTCCTTCCATATGGATTTAATTACAGTTTCCAATGTAACACACCTTATTTGATGAATATTCTTGAGTTTTGTCAATTTTTCAAACATTTCTGGGAAATGAATTACGTTTTCCCCAGTAATTGTAGTTTTTCCCTAATTAACATGGTGGGACAGTATGTGGATTTTAAATTATCTTTGAAGGAAGAAGTTTGCACTTCGCCCCATATCCAGGTGTCAGATTCCCCAGTACGGTAGTACCATAGATGGAGAATTTCTGAGCTGTTCAATGAAGATTGTCTTAATAGGACAGTCTGTGATATTGATAACAAAGCAATATTTCTTAATGCCATATCAGAGCCTACATATACAATATAACGACTGACAAGTGTTAAAAGAAAGGTTTTTAAGCTGTCACCATTTCTCTCCTAGAGCTTTGCTTTCCCTTTATTTCATTTGTCAGAGTTTTGCTGCAAGCATTCTTTTTCAGCTTCTGAACCATTTTCCCATCAGTCTTTCTGTTACTACAGCCAGAGTCCCTAGTTGGTTTATTATCCTCTGGACGCTGGAATCACTGTCATTTTTGTCTTTCAAAATTTGTGCTATTTAATCCAAATGTTTTTATAGTATTTCTTTTTTACACTGTTTTGCCATTATTTTTTAAATTTTTGTTTTGGTTATAATCTGGTAGATTTGAGCTCAGTTTAATGCCTGGTGTATAAGAAGCTGTAGATTCCACCTGTTACTCTGTCTTCAAGAGTGTTATTTTCTCTATTTTAATTCTGTTCTGGCTAAACCAGAACTCACACAAATACTGTTATGATTTTGGTACACCATGACCAATATCTGTTTTGGGATCTTTTTATTAAAATGGTTAGCTTCCCTCAGCCCTCAAGTATCATATGAATTATTTTCATATGAATAACATTTGTGAAGGAAAGCAACTCCACAATGGAGACATATGTTCACAGAATCTTGTGCTCACAAACATTAGTAAAATATCTCTCAGAAACAGGATGAGCTTAAACAAATCTTTCATTTTAGAAAAGGACTCAATCTGGATGATGTCCAAGTTTCTGACAGTGAAACAGACTAAAAAATCAACCTGAAGGTTGACATCCAGACATCTGTGAGTCCTGATTGCTCATAAGCTGTGGCCTAAGACCGTGTAGTAACCTTTGTGTGTTAATAGCATCAATAAAATACCTGTACCTGTCAGGGTTTTGTTTTCAACTTCACAGCAGATTTGCAGTTACGAGTGCATCACAACAACACTGCAAACAACACTGTCTGATACAGGAGCGAGCTCTGTCCAGTCCATATCTCTTGGGGGTACAATATTCTGGTAGGGGGTTTGGGGCCTTGCTCATTTTTCAGTTTCAAAATAACTTATAGTAGTTTCATATTTTTTCCTTCATATATTCTAATCAATTAATTTTTAAACCTTGGAGCAATTTCTAGCATGTCTAGCAAGGGAGCTGCAGGTTACAGTAGTAGTAAGAATTTTTATCACACTCCAATACACAGCTGATACAAATCATCGTTACAAGTTTGGAAAGCCCATCCAAGGTGTCTCTCTCTCTGTCTTTAGGAATAGAAATGTATTTGCAAATGTGGTTTGTAATCTCCATGCCTTTCAGCTTTCCCAAGCTTTGGGAAAGTGAGAGAAAACTATACAGTTACTACTGCTACTACTACTACTACTATTACTACTACTGCTACTACAACTACGACTACTACACATACTAAAATTGCTACAGAAATATAAGGATGCAGGAAAAAAATCGATCCATTAATATTTAAAAGCTCAATCGGTGAAATTCTGATACACTTTTACCTCGTTGTTTCCTTTCCTTACTCTCCACTCTCCTTGAACCCTTGTTATTCAAGATTCAAGGAGATTCAGGAAGATGCAAGTTTATCATCAAGGTAACAGCTAACACAGAATTCCCAGTCCCTTCTCTTGCACCTCTTCCGTTCATAAAGTATTATGTACTTGCACTTGCACCAGAACAGAACTGGTTCTGTATCCTTCAGCAGATATCAATTGACAAACACATTCTTTCTTTTCATGAGAAACAGATACTGTGAAGCACAGCAGCCAATATGTGTTCATTCTGTAACAATCTATAACAACATTTAGGGGTTTATCTCTCGGGGTTTTTTTTTAATATGGTAATTAAATTTTTAATTAACATTAATGTGGAGAGAAGTCAATCAGACTAGATCTTTATATTTTCATATATAATAATTAGTTCTTCTTTTGGAACAATTTTGTCGCTCAAGGCTTAGGATTGCCTGGTTTAAGTAACAACCTAATCACTATCCCATGGCTAATAATTCTGGAACAGAATTCCCAGAAGTTGAAGGCAGGAGAAATGGATATGTTTGTTTTGGTATTTTTAGTGACTTACTGAAAAATGTCCAGTTTTACAGAGTGGAACATGGTGCCTGCTGCCCCAGAGAATTTAAGTCACTGTGCAGATAACTTTTTCTAACAGTAAAAAGAAAGTCTCGAAAATGGGAACAACAGGGAATTATGGGAGGTTGTTATCAGATAGGGTTACTGTGGTGGCTTTTGTGCATGTGGTACATATTCAACTGTTACATTTTATGTTTCTAAATAAATCTCTTCATGTGTGAAAAGGAGACTAGTACCATCACAGTATTGTATAGCTCAGATGAAACTGACAATGGAGAGACTAGAGATTTATCTACGTTTGCCCAGTGGCCAGTGACAGAAAACAGGATCTGTATTAAGAATTAGATGATTTATACTATGCAGTCACTTGAATAGAACACTAAAAATATTGCCATTTTTTCAGGCTTAACAATGGATTTTTGCTTCAAGTATACTAATAGAAGCTGAATTGAAACACATAAAGTCAAAGGGGGGGTTAACTCTGAAGATCATTGGAAAAAGTTCATTTTTTCAATATCAGCAAAATGTGAAGGTCTTTTACCAGGTTGCAGTCAATATTTGTCCGTCAGCTTGCCTTTTGTGAAACAGACAGATGATATAAGGAGTTTTTAAGAAGGTTTAAGCCATAGCAAATTCAAATCCACTGATACATTTTGCAGAGGTGGTATACAGACCTTGTTAAAATTGAAGCATTAACGTAGATAGACTGAGAAAATTGTCACTGGCAAGGGGAGGGCAATCTCTTAGTATTTTCTTCTAAGGTGATTCAAAGGGACCCTATCTAACTGTATTTAAGTGGATACTATAGTTACACTATAAAGTCCAGAAAGGCAACAGTGAGTATTGATGTTTTCTCACTGTTATTAGTTTCTATAAGGAAGAAGCACATCTGAGGTAGCTTCAATAAAGTCAACACAAAAACTAGCTTCTGAAATATGTCACAGGTCAGATTAATGCTACTCTAATCTTCTTTTACATATGGCAATCAAGTGTAATTCCTTGTTTGCAACCAGAAGCAGAAAAAATCAATATCAATATAATTCAGCTATGAAATTCTTCAAGATCAATCTATCAAGGTTTCTATTCAAAGTAAATGATATGGTATATGCGATTTCGCTGTTAGTTCTGGGCACTGCTTTAGTTATTTCACCATGGAAATAAACGGCAAATTCCAAAACATCCTGCTTATTTCTTGGACCTTCTCTCACTCTTACCCTCTTATAATAGATGCTTACCTAAATCCCCTGCACTGAACATTTGGAAATGTATTCATCTGGCAACATTTTTTTGGATGACATGATCTTATTCCACTCCTAAATGTTAAATTTCTTCAGTTTTACTAGATGCACCATTCTACCAAGTGTCTTTCCTTCCCTGTTTTCAATGATAAGTGAATTACCTTCTTTCCACACCTGTCTCCTAATCCCAGTTCTTTCAGTTGTTCTCTGTGTTTTCAACTTCCTTCCAATAGGAATTTTATTTATTTATTTATTTATTTATTTATTTATTTATCTATTTATTCTGATTTCTCACTGCCTCAGAGGTTGGAAAGATCTACCTGTCAAAACTTAATTTTAATTTGCTAACCCATCTTCTACTGTTTCAATAACTGTCAAATGGAAAATGTTGAACTGAATTCACTTCACTTACTCTCTTGTGGGCTGGGCTGTCTAAATAGTCCTCATCCCTTGCCCTACTGTACATCAGCCTTACAGGTTAGGAAGAATGTTCACATACAAATGAGTCTGATTTATAGACTATGGAAATCTAGGAGAGTCCTAAGACTATTAACAATGTTAGTAACTCAATTTCCTGATGACCAGAGGACAAATGTCACATCAATCTACAAGAAGCACACAAGAAGGGACTCAGGAAATTACAGACTCATGGTTTTACTACAGTCCCTGGGAAAGTAATGAAATGTGTCCTTCTAAAAGCTATTATAAATAAAACCAAAGGCCTTGATGGAAAAACACCAGCATGTATTTACAAAAAGGTGTTGTAGACCACCTTCTACAACAAAATACTGTCTTGCATGGACACAGGGACAGTACTGGATGCTGTTTGCCTGGACCCCAGTAAAGTGTCTGATGCACTTTCCCACAGTATTCACCGGACAAGCTGTCAAATTACAGATCAGATGTTTGGCCTATGAGATGGGGGTAAATAAATACATGATCTGGATTATAGAAATAAAAGCATATTCAATTTACTGATGACACTGAAGAGACTGGTGGGGTAGATACATGTGAAGCATGAATTATCTTACAGACAGACAAGTCTTACAAGTTGGAAGAGGAGGCTAACAAAAACTACATGAAGTTTAGCAAAGACAAGTGAAGACTCTTGAGGCTGCGAAAATGAAGCCAAAGAGCCCAGCACAAAGTAGGAGCTTTGTGGCTAGAAAGCAGTATTTCTGAATGGGGCATGGGCATCCCAATGAACAGCCAGCTGAACATTAGTCAGCAGCATGCCACTACAACAACAAAGGCAAGTCAGATCCTGGTCTGCATCCAGAAGGACATGATGAGCAGAAATAAAGATGTGTTCATCCCACTCCCCTTGTCAGGCCTTGTCAGGCTGGATCTGGAGCACTATCTTAGCTCTAGTCCTCATAATTCAAGGAAGACACAGATGGACTGTTTTTTCCAAGAGGAAGCCATAAAGATAATCAAAAGTCTATAAAATCTTTTCTATAAGGAAAGACTGTAAGGGGGTGATCTCTTCTCCCTAGAGTCTAATAGACTAAGCACAGTAATTCAGTATGTAAGAGGCAACTATAAAGAGATCACAGGCTCCCTCTTCACAAGGAATCATGTGGAGTAAACAAGACACTATACAACTTGTCCCAGAAGGGGTTTTGATGCATCCTAAGAAAGAAATTTTTTACAGTAAGAATAATCATTTGCTGAAAGAACCTTCCAAGGCATGCGACAGATTCCCTACTACTGGAGGTTTGCAAGATGCAAATGGAAAGTGTACTAGAAAATGTTATCCATCCTTTCTTTGCCACAAAATGTTTGATCTTTTGAGATCTCTTCAAATTTGGCTTGTTCTGTGATTCTATAATTGTACCTGTTTTACCTGTTTTACCTGAGCTAGAACCTACATATTAGAGCTGCTTAAGGCGCATCAATAAGTCAATGCAGCAGAAGCACAGTTAAATTTTAAGAATAGGAATTGCAAAGTGGAAAGTAGTGATGATGGGATCTGTCTTGGAATGATGCTCTTTAATATTTTTATGAATAACATAGTGAGATTGAGTCTAACCTCAGCAAATTTTCAGACGACATGAAGCTGAGTGATGCAGTTAATACAAGAAAAGGAAGGGATGCCATCATCAAGGGCAATGTGGACAACCTTGAGAAGTGGATTGACAAGAACCTAATGAACTTCAACAATGCCAAGTGCAAGTTGCTTATCCTGGGTTGGAGCAGTGCCAGATAAGAGCTCAAGACTGGGAAAAGCCATTAAGAACAGTTTTGCTGCAAAGGACCTGAAGGTTCTCAGGAAACAAAAGCTGGAACACGAGCCAACACTGTGTGCTCACAGACCAGAAAGCCACCAACTGTATCCCAGGCTACATCCAATGCAAGAAGGGGATTCTGCCCCTCTGCTTCACTCTGCTCAGACCCTACCTGGCACCCTGCATCCAGCTCTGGGGTTCCAGCACAGGAAGGTCCTGGACCTGCCCAAGAGGATCCAGAGAAAGGGCATAAAGATGACCAGAGGGATGGAGTACCTCTCCTATGAAGACAGGCTGAGAAAGCTGGGTTGTTCAGCCTGGAGAAGGTCCAGGGACAGATCATTGTGACCTGCCAGTATTTAAAGGAGGTTTATAAAAAAGATGGAGAGTGACTTTTTACATGGGCAGATAGTGATATTTGTGAATCAATTAAGGGGAACAATTTTAAACTAAAAGAAGAGAGGTTTAGAACTAGATGTTAGGAAGAAATTTATTGCTGTGAGGGCAGAGAGGCACTGGAACACATAGCCCAGAAAAGTTGTGTGGACCCTATTCCTGCAAGTGTTCAAGGCCAGGTTGGATGGGGCAATAATAAGGATTTTCACACTAGATGATCTTTAAGGTCCTTTCCAATTCACGGCACTCTATGATTTTACGACGCTGTGCAAAATTCTTACTCATTTGTGTGATAATATAATCACAGACAAAAAAAGAGTTTACCAGAATTAGAGCCATGATCACTCTGGTACTGTTTCTACCCAGGAATTTAGGGAAGTTGATATTGCTTTTTTAAAGCAACATATCCTGGAGCCTTGGTGTTATATTTTAAAATTTAGTGGTAAAAATACTCCAAACAAACAGGAAAATAAACAAGGTAAAATGAACAACACCACCACCCCCTAAACCCTAAAACAATGAAAAAAACAAAATCAATGTAGAGTATAGGCTTGAAACTCATTCATTTATATCCTATATGCACAAGTAAGCTAGTTGCACTAAGTGTAACTTCTTACAAAACTTCTATTAAAAATAGGAAAAATCTAACTGAGGGTCTGACCTTCCATCTTACTTTAAAAATAGACGTTCCTATCAAATTAATTGTTGGGAGTTAGGTTTCTTTTTTTTTGTTCTTTTTTTACTTAGAGAATTTTTATTCCCATAACTTGCTAGGGAACACTAGTGCCTGGGTACTTAAGGAAAACAAAAATGGCCAAGCTCGGGGGAGGAGGGCATCTGGCTGCACTTGTCTTACCTGGGAGTTTCTCTCCAAGGGGCAGAGGTACTGCGAGAATTGGGCAGGTAAAGGACAGGGCTGGGGCAGCTGCTGGCTCTCTCTGTCTCTCTGTCTCTCTCTCTTTCTCTCTCTGGGCTTCAGAGGAGGTCGGTCGGAGCTGCTGCTTAGGGAAGGGAATTCTCTGCTGCTGCCGGAGCCGAGCCCGGAGCTGCTGCTTCTGCCGTGGGATGAGCCTCTGCTTGTGAGAGCAGCCACTGACCTGGGACCTTATTAACATCTACCCCACTGAGAGAGGGACCTATTCCCATCTGCTGGGGTGTCTGGGATCCTGAGCCTGACTCTCCCTGCCCTGCTGGGAGCTGGGCTGTTGTTGCCCCGTCCTTGCTGCGTCTTTGGCTGCTCTGAGCTTTCATTGCACTGTAGCCTTTCACCCTCTGCCTGCCGAGACATCCTGCTGACGCAGCTTGGTGCTCCTTGGAGTCCTGCTGGAGTACCAGGACCGACACTGCCCCCAGTGCTGGTGAGCAAAGCTTCTCTTTTCCATCCCTTCCCATCTGGGACACAGCCGCCATCACCCCAGCGCCCCCTGCAGCCACGGGGGGATCATTGCACCTGCCCTGCCCGCCGGGAGCCGCCAGCGCCCCTGCTGGCCGTGACGGGAACTGCACCGAGGGGAAAGCACCCGCGGCCGAGAGGATTGGAACTGGGTTCCTGTTCTGGCTGGGGTTAGTGCTGCAGTTGTTGTTTTGTTTGCCTTGTTACACATACTCGTAAAGAACTGTTATTCCTATCCCCATATCTTTGCCTGAGAACCCCTTAATTTCAAAATTGCAATAGTTCGGAGGGAGGGGATTTACATTTTCCATTCCAAGGGAGGCTCCTGCCTGCCTTCCTTAGCAGACACTTTTCAAAACCAAGACATTCATCTTTTCATTTTCTTTTTTTTTTCTTTTTTTTTTTTTTCTTTTTATGTGACACCTTGATTTAAAACTATTCATGGTTTAAGGTTTTGGGTTTTTTTCAGAGTGCCTTACATTGCTTACATTGCTGCTCAATTTATTTCACAGTTAAAATGTAATTGTTCAGGTCACATTTTCTTTTCCCACTCTTTTTTCTCTTTTCTTTCTATTTCACTGAAATTTAATCTCAGCGTAATTAAAACAAATGTACATCCTTCTTATTTGTTCTGATGAGCTGCAGAAAGCCATGAAATTCTTCAGAAAGTAAAGACCTGATACAGTAACTTTATGAAACAAATGACAAAAAAAAAAAATCCCACTTCTATGGAGAAAACTATTTCTTCTTTACTGGTTTATCCAGAGTAGTTCAAATTCATCTCGAAACTGTCGCAAAGAACCAAACCAGATTAAAGCAAATGGAAATGTCCCCAGAGTTCAGGGAATTTGCTGCATATTAGGAATTATTCCTTTGCAAATGGAGAAATGCTCACATCTTTTTATCTCAGAATATATTATGTCACTTATCTCACATGATTGTAGTCTTTTTAATGCTAACTACATTTTCTATAAAACTATAAAACTATAAAAACTATAGTTTCTGTAAACCCTCAATGGGTAAACCAAAGAGTTGGTTGGTGCTCTGAACACAGCTTCTTTCTATCACAAAAAGAGAATTTCCTTTTTCTTTTATTAAAAGAGCTGTAATCAGTTCTCCTGAAGAGACATAAATTTAGCATGGCAGTAACCTAAAGATCACAAAGAAGACTCCATTTTCTTTGACCTTTTCCTTAAATGCCATCACATAGCTCTTTTTATAACTATATTTCAAAAGGCAACATAATGCTTAGGAAGATTTCTCACAATACTTGGGGAAAATAACTTCTTTATGTGGCTATTCATGAGATAAGTTTATTATTATAGTTATTTTTATAATTATTATAGTTTTTGTGTGTGTTATTATTTTACTACTGTAGTTAATAGAAGACAGTACTACTATGGAATTTTGTCATAGGAATGTAATATTATGTCCCAAAACATGATCTACAATGAGCAGTTAAATCAGTATGTGGAAAATCTGGCCATGCTTTCCTACCTTTTCCTTTCACATGGCTGACTGGGAATCCTCTGATTCCAAAATTTGAAGAAATCAGAATACAGACTTTTTGTCTAGATAGATGTAATTTTTTTTTCCTCTTTAAACATTTTTTCCTCTTCTTCTCTTTGAATTATATGAAGATACTTTTCAAAAAGGAATGGGAAGATAAGTATTAGGAAATATTATAAAACGATCTGGAATTGAGGGAAGCTGAAGGTAGATAGTACCAATGAGGGATACAAGATGCTGGACTTCCTTTTTTTTTTCCCTACTATTAAATGGAACTTTCTTAGGGAGTGTTCTGGAATATGTAAAGTATAGGCAGTCAGTGGAAAGGTAAGAAAAGGAGAAGCAATGCTTTTAAATTCTTATCATTCTTTCTCTTTTGTACTTCAGATTTCTGTAAGATATCAGATAACATCTCTGCAAAATGTCAGGTGCAGCATTCTGTCAGCACTCATACAGGACAATATGCTGATCACCTTTAGTGGTTGACATAGGCTGTACGGGGGCTCCATTGGAGATACATTTGTCAAACACCTATGAAGACATGCAATGAAAGTATGAAACTTTATTTGAAAGAACAACTTTTCTTGACTACTGTAACTCTTAAACTTATGGCTAAAATTCTTGCCACAAAGGATTATATTTAGCAAACAGAATAAAACCAATACAGACTTGATTGCAGAGCCTGCATTGATTTCCTAAAGGTTTACATTAACAAAGAATCAGTAAGAAAAAAAGGTCAGATATGTCATGCTATCTTTAACTGTTCCGTTTGTCACAAGGAAGTATAAACATTTGTTTTGCACAAAGATCGGAAGCAATAGAAAATGTTTTATTCATGTGGAAAATGTTGTGTTGGTGAAAATACCCAACTGCTCTCAGATTCTTTTTGGAGTACCATTTGATGGTTTTGGTAGATGTAAACCACTGAAGTTTTCTAAGTACTACTGAATCAATTTACAGCAGACATGATGTTTTACCCTTCTCCTTAATTCCATCAAAGACACATTCACATACCCTGTCCTTGTGCATGTCAAAAAGATGTTCATTTTCCTATGCTTTATCTGCAGTTCAGCTGTCTGTTCAATGTGTGATTTAGACAAAGTATTTCAAGGAGACATTGACAAAATGGGCATGAAGTATTTGACATTGGTTCCTTTTTTCTTTAGAATAGACCTATTTATTTACCTCAAAGTGCTCTGTACATGTCAGTAAATTATAATAACACTCACAGTACTTTCATATGCCTCTATTTTACACACAGTTAAACTTATTTAGAGGAAAGGTTATGCAACTAACTTTTGTTATGAAGCAAGTCACATGCCAAAACTGAAAATCATTCTTCTGGCTCACAAGTACTTGTTCTTGTTCTTTTTATTTTTTAAAATATTTTTTTAAAAATTTTTGTACATATTTTCCTTCTGTTTATTTCTTTATTTCAGCATGTCTCTCCCTGCTTTTCCTCCCTGCCATTCCCCTGACGCTTCTACTCACCTCTCTTCTCTAAATCCAAGTAGCTCAGAGAGTTTAGTAGATAAGTCAGGCGAATGGCAGAAAGCAGGGAGGAAAATCCAAGAGGACTTATAAGACATAAAGATAATAATCCTGTATGCTCAGATATAAAGGCAGTATTTGTGATGTTGACAAGCAGAGTACAATTTTGGTATACTAAAACAAGAGCAATGATTTTTAGTGAAAGAAGAGTTAATTGAGTTTTTTTTTAATTCTGATTTTTTTTGTTTGTTTCTTTAACTGATTTAAGAACTAAACTTTGGTTTTAAACTTTCCCTTATGTTTATATGCATCAAATATTTTTGGGCCTGGAGAGTAAATGAAAGAATTTCAAATGCATCTTAATTAGATAATTCTGTAGCTGATCCCTACATATAAATATGTTGTTCTACTAACAGCGATGATAAAGCTGAAATCCCATTGGAAAAGACAATATGTCAAATACATATTTTTAAAGCAAAGAAAGTTTAATTTTGTTTCATAAAATATGATCTGCCTTGATAAACTATTTGAATATACTAGATAGAACAGTTTATCAGGATTAAGAAAACTGGTTTGAAGTCTTCTGTCTGGAACAAAATAAGTAAAGTTTAATTTTTAATTCTGTTAAAATATCTTGGCTTAAGGTATAACAAATTGTGTAAAGGGGAATGGACCCTTCAGCAGACCTATATCACTAATAACACATGCTACATGCGTTCCATCTGATGTTTTGCAGTTATGTTAACTGTGATAGAATCTAAAAGTTGAGGTGCTGAAATAAAGATTCTCAGGAAATTACAAAATGGTTGTGTCTTAGAAAAGGTTTTCTGGGAAGAATTACACATATACTGAGCTTCATTCATGAAAGGTTAAATAAGCTTTCAACTTGGCCTGGGATTGGGATTTTAAATCATTGATCGAATCCAGTTCTCAAATGCCACTCTTCACTTTACAGATATGCACCTCCTGATCCCTGTTCTGAATAAATTAAATTGAAAATATCTACTGCTATGAAAAGCTAACAAATTTGAGCTCTGTCTTTAGCTCAACAAAATAAAAGGCTATGTTTAAGGTCAGGGAATAGATGAAGAACAGACTCCAGTATGAGATACTTCTGGTATTCTCTGTTGTAATCTGACTTTGAACAAGTACACAGGCTTGATCTGGTCTATCAAACATCATGATGAAAAGATAATTCCAGAATTAATTTAGAGACCATTCATATGTACTTTACTATACATGACTTGAACTAAATTCAGGGAATGTAGGAAATCCAACAATTATTTTCTTCTGATGATAGGACCTTCAATCACACACATGCCAAAATATGCATGTGTGTGCGTGTGTAGGTATTTGTGAAAGACATAAACTAGGAGTGGACATTGTCTTTCAGATAGCAAGAGCTGTTGCATGACATATCTATTTTCAGCTTTCCCATAATTGCAGTCTACCTTCAGTTATTCTCAGACCTACATTTTGTCTGACAGTTTCTCTTCAGAAATGTGAGTCTGGAATAATAAAAGGATGTATTTCTAGTAGGTGTTAAGAGTTCTACTTGGCCAGAGTAGCCAGTGGATGTCAGAACAGGAGCTTTTCCCTTCATTCAGAAGTGACCATGATAAAGGACACTTACAGGACCATCCAGGAAAATAAGCTTTGTTCTTAGGTTACTTACTGCAAGAAGACAATTTCATATTTCTCATGTGGAACAAAGATACTTTAGAGCCCTTCAGCCTAGTAACTTGGTTCATTTCAGTTTGGGGAAAATCTGAAATTAAAAAACAAAGCAGAAAGGCAGGAGCAATTTGTTAGCCTTTGGCATTTTTTCAAAGGTAGTAAAACTTACTGGAGAATTAATAAAGCCAGAAGTAAAGGTTCTTACACAACAGAAAGATAGGCACTGAAAGGGGGTGCTAGTAGGTCTTTATGGCTCCTCATAGTCCATTTAATGTGAAAAGGTCTAAAGGAGGTGAATTCCAGCTACATCTCCTGTCATCTGGATGAAATATAGGTTCAAAATATTTAATTTTCTATTAGGCCAAACAGTTATCTGACTTTGTATCCAGTGCAAAGGGTCTCAGGAAATAGAAAAGATCATCACTTATCAGTAATTAATTATTCTCCTCGGCTTAGATATAGATTTAAAAGAGTAGACCCTCCTCAAAATGGGCTTACGTCTCCTTAGCAGACACATTCAATCAGAAAAGCCTACAGACCTTGCATAGGTATGTCTTCAAAAAGCTTGCAGCTGCAGAGGATTTCTTATTAGCTTTTTTTTGCATGAAATTTTGACATGATTTTTAGTGTAATTTTAGACTAAGAGTTTTGCAGAAACATTGGAAGCCGGTGCCCTATCTCCAGGCTGGTTTATACCACCACCAAATTTTCTGCATCTCTGACAATTCACTCCACATTGACTAAGATGCTTTGTCCACTACCACATTTCTGGGATAAATCACCCTCTAGGCAAGAAGGAATCCTTGGAAAGCAGACTATCTTCCAAAACAGACTGAAGGTATTTTCAGCTACATTAATCTTCAATTTAACACAGCCACTCTCACAACGTCTCCTTCAGCTTCCATCCTGTTTACAAATATTTGAGTTCAGTTTGTATTTATTTTGTTTTGAAGCAAACATTGTGTCTGCAGGGACAGCTGTTTCTCTGTGCTGTCAGCTGGTGGTCAGATGCATTGAGACACTTTA